>NC_092565.1:15028414-15328831 GCF_037975245.1 Apostichopus japonicus
TGTACATATCAAGATAACAAATATCAGAGTAAAGAAATAATAATTATTGTGATAGTTATACATCAATATTGTACTGCATATATAGTAACCTACAGCATGTCAACATAATTACTGATGTTAACATTTATATTAGATACAGGAAAAACATCCCTAACATATCAATGTATTACACATTACACCTGAACACTATCGCATAAACCAGTACAATCACAGTAAAAACCATTCTTTCAATTTTGAATTTTGATTGAGTAGTTGCTAGTTTAAAAGTGGAGATTTTAACAAACTATAGTTTCACCAACAGTTGGTTGAACTGATGGTTTGCAAGGACTGCTGATCAACACAGCCACGCATCAACATTATACAATATACATGATACCAAGGTAACGTATATCAGTGAATATAATAATTAGTATAATTATTATACATCAATATTGTACTGCATATGTAGTAACCTAGGGCATGTCAACATGATTACTGATATTAACATTTACGTAAGATACACGAAAGGTTCATTTTACACAGACATGCTTTAGGAGTAACCGTGTGGTACAGCCATATCGTATTCATTTTCTAGGGGTACTGGGGGCGCTGTACCTGCATTCGTCATATACCCACTGCCGTCATCGACCAGATTTATCAGCCTCTGTCCACCTTTGTCCGTAGGATTCGACTGACCAATCACGTTATAGAGCTCCTCACCTTCTTGGGGCTGCGGGGAAGTCATTCCTCGCTGCAGGTGGTCATACTCATCACCGTTGTTGGTTATGATCCGTTTATCCGAAAAGGAACCAGAAGGATTTGAGAAAGCAGCAGCTGATTGGTTGCTGGGGTTTGCCATAGGACGTGCTAAATGGTCATAGGTACACTCTGAGGTATCGGTAGGTACATGCTGGGGGTGTTGACTAATACCACTCTGACCTAGAGATGAGTAAACACCAGGATCACTCTCTTGTAAGTCTACTCTGGGAGCAGGCTGGTTCCTCTTCCTATTAATCTGGCCGTAGATCTGATTCGCTGGAAGGCTCTTTCCCTTGAGAGATGGTTTCTTGCTGGTCTTGGGCTTTTGCACACCAATGTAGTACTCTGTATGAACATTCTCTTCCACCCGGCCATGTTTCTTCCAAGCATCTTCAGTAATTTCCTCTGCTTTACAATACTGCAGCTCTTCGGGGGCTCTCGGAGCTGAGGGCTTTTCCCTCCTGCCTCTCGCAGCGAGGGAGTCTTCAATCGTAGAATATTCCGAATCCAAGACCGGCATTCCAGCAGAGGAGTGGAGGAAATTATTCTTTAAGCCATCTTTGCTATTTCTTCCCTTCCGCAGGTCAGACCGCTCTACAGAGGCACTTTTAGTTGGTACTTGGTTTGCAGGTGGGGCAGAGGGAGCTGTTGCAGGTGGTTGAGAGTTAATGGCTAATGTATTCTTCTGCACTCGATGGAAGATATCATTCCCGTAAACTGTATTGAAGACTAGAACACCTGGTCCGGTATGGCTTCGACGCCCAACTTCCATCGAGAAGGATTTTTTATCTCTTCCATACTTACGGATTGTTTTGTACTCCCAAGAAAAACTGATGGTCTTATTTTCGGCAGAGAATATCGTTAATTGATCATCGCCAATCACCAAGAAGAACTTGCCGCGCAAATTCAATTTTTCAGCTAACGGTGATGTTCTGATAGTGACATCGAGAGGGGGTACTGTCGGAGAAAGAACAAAACAAAAAAACATGACAAAATGTTCATCAGAAACAAAAAAGCGGGTGAATAGAAGTGTTTGAATGAAGTAAACAAAAAACATTACAAAGAAGCTGGGTACAGTAATAAAGATTCAAAAGGTGGATGTGTGTGGTGGATACAATGAACCCAACAAACCTAAGCTCTCACATACAGTAAAATGGAGCATTAGTTTCATCCAAACATTGGAAATCTCTAAAACTCCACTGATCTCCCAGCTTACAGAAGTTGCTCATAAATGAATCCCTGGTAGGGGCTCAGGACACAGGGTCCATAGAGGCTCCTGTTGCTAAGCAATCATTGATTCAAAGATTCATTTCAAGTAGTATACATAGTTTTGAGTGGTTGCTACTTTCAACATGTTTTCATTGACTGCTACAACCAGGGAGCTGCTACAGTTAGAGTAGCAGCTCTTGGCTACAATTCAAGCACTGAACATACACAGTAAGATGATTCATTGGCGAAACTGAAACCTGTTAATGCAATTTGTTCTTTACCAAAAAAGATTACTAGAATAGCCATGCAGGCAACATGTTGTGTGGCAACAATTAGCAGATTAACTCATGGCATGGAAGTAGACATACTGTATAAACATATAAACATTGTTTCTAAAAAATTCCAAGCTTTTCATAGTCATGTTTAAATTGGCATATCTTTACGAGAGTTGAGTACCAAAGAGATTGATCACTATTGCAGTAGATTGCTGCTTCACTTTACACATATATATTCGTTTCATGTTTCTGTATACATGTAGATGCAGCCAACAGGCTTCCATTTAGTTTTAAGGGAGTTAATAATACTGTTGACCGTCAATCTTTGGAGCAGTCTGTATTTCGTGTCAGTTTTACAGGGAACCTTTTCCTTTAAAAAAGGAAGTGACCTTCAGGAATGAGAAGTGGAAAATTACAGCCTGTAGGTCTGTAACCAGGAACTACAACGCATTTTCCTTGATGGTGTATTCACTATGCACACACACATACACACTCATGCACACACATATTTATATACCTGTATATTTCATAAACCTTTGAGTAATATATAAGCAATTGAGCTCACACTGGCCTGAGTAGTACAGGTATGCCCAGTATATGATAAATAGTCATGCACTTTCAGCATTTGAAATTTGTGTGCAAACAATGCAACTGAGCACACCCACACACAAAACTAAAAAGAATATATATGCAGATATTCTTGTACTGCAAGACTAACTATTAACAGTTAACTAAATAGTTCAAGATGGACTGCAATTCTTGTTTGGAAAGTCAAACATATCCTTTGCTGTTGTCCAAAGTGCAATTAGTCCACTTGTTGTTTAATTTTTGACTAACAAAAAATGATGTCATAATTTTCGACACATTAATCTTGTTGAGCAACAAGCAACAGTTTTGTATCAGCTGCTTTAGATGCTTATTAAAGTGATTCTGTGTATTTCGAAAAAAGGAAATACATCAAACTGTTCATTTTCAAACATTTCCAAACATGAAACTTTGTTAAAGCTGCCGATTGTACCAACCATGAAAAATGAGAAGGTTTTAACAAGCTCATTTTGCCAAAAGCGTTTCAATTAATTAAGAAATTAATCATCGAAAGTATCTAAAAACTTTATCCGCTGAAGACATGTGATTCATGTATTCTGTTTTACCCCATTCCCTTTGATTTAATCAAGCCAATAAGAGAACGCACCGTAATGCATATTCAGTAACAACGAAGAGCTCTCTGCTTTCTCAAAGAACAGCTGATGTTCAGTATGTCATGTCTCTCATGTCTATAACAGTGCAGATAATTACAGTACCTCAGGGGGGAGGGGGAAGGGGAGGGGGAAGTGCAATATTAGAGACAAAACAGACCTGTATGAGAGGGGCTCAGTAAATTGGTGCATTCTAAGGCTATAAAGTAGGTATAAAATTATGTTGATACAAAAATTCTACTAAAAACTACTTTCAATTGTCTTTGTGGAAGGTTCAGAATGATGGGAGGGGAGGGGGGGGTGGAGGCACAGTATAAACCCCTTGCATACATGCCTGTATTAACCTCAAACTGAAGCAAGGAGATTTACAGGACTTGAACATAATGAAAATAATACAGAAAATATGCACAAATATTTGGAAGTACAGTTCACTTTTGTGAGCAGCCTATAATAGAAATAAAAATAATAACAACAACAACAATAATCATGATGAGGCAGTTATTTTACGCACTTAAGCAACCACGAATGTGGGAGAATCCCGCTTTCACACGGGTGGCTTCCAATTCAACATTTTTGGAATCTTTTCAATTTAGGAAGTCATTTCAGATGAGAAAACCATAGATTGCTCTTGGATGAAAAACCCACCTGACAGTTTGACCCGGCCAGGATCTGTCATATTGTTTCTCCTTATTTTCTTTTGAAATAAGACTTAATGTTTCCTCAACCATGCAGGCTTTCAGCTATTACAGTATGAGTGAGGAAGGTTTTTTCAATATATGGTATAATTGTCAAGTAGCCCTGGAAGTGTAGTGACCACTCATCACCTCAAATGACCTTTGATGTCTGCAGAAACAAAAGGGTTCTAATGTACTTAGGGAAGTTGGATCCTCGAAAATTCAAGCTTTTCATTTTGAACTTGAAAGCATTTTACAAGGGTTTTCAGACTTTGACCTCTGTTGACATGAAATAACCTTTGCCCTTCACAGAAAACATGCTTCTCCACTCAATAAGGTGCATCCGTCTACTACTGTACATATATGAAGTTCATCCCAACATCAACTTTGTGGGTTAATATGTTTACAAGGTTTTCACAATGTGACCTCTGTTGACCTCTGTTGGCTTTTGACCTCCACAGAAATCAATGAGCATCATAGATCTGCTCAATTTGGTGCTTACACATACCAAATATGAAGTTCACCCACCAAATAGTTTTGAGTTATCACCTCTTACAAGCGAAGGCGTCGCACACGCACACACATATGACACACGCCATCACAATCGCAAAGGTTCCTTTTTGCCTTTGGCAAGGAATCAAATATCAGGTTGTGTTAAGAGAATAAAAGAGTTACATAATTCATATCTTTATTTACGCCAATTTTTGCACCGTTATTTTTCATTTCGTCAATTTTAAGAAAGAGACTTTTACATGGGGGTTTCCCTTTTATCCTTTATTGAAGTATTGCTATTGTTCAAGCATTTTGATCTGCAACTATGTCACAATGGACTATAGCTACAATACCATTGTTGATTGGTTTTATAGTTGGTTCAATATAAATCTATACAGTATACCGTATCATGGATGCAGTGATGAAACTATGTACATCTGTAATAAACAACCAAACATGTAACATAATATCCAATATACGGTAATATAGCGTTCCCTTTTGTATATATCTCATCAAACACATCTATCCTAGTTCATCCCTACATCAAAATTATGCGATCTATCTTGTCTAACTTGTATGTCCCACCATCTTTTGTATTCCATTCAGTGTATTCATTTCACTCACTATCTGGTACCACATCTACCATACACTTGTCTAGTTCATCCAATCATATTATCTTTTCAGCCATCATATATATCCTTTCAAACTTATCCAATCTGCAGTTTGAATGTCTAGAACATCACATGAAACATATTTTGTCTAGTCTATCCTATCAAAGTTTTCCATTCGGCAATTTTTCTGTCTAGTGCATCCAATCAAATCTATTTTTTCTACTTTCTCCTATCACAGATATCAAAGTTTTACTGTCTCATACAGTACATCGCATCAAATATATTTTATAGACAGTACAGTAGTCTTTCCTTTCAAACTTATCCTGTATCTAGTTATGTAGTCTAGTTCATCCCACCATATTTTATTTCTAGTATACATCCTTTCAAACTTATCCAATCTTTAGTTTTTTAATCTAGTACCTCCCATGAAATATATTTTTTATGGTAAATAGTTTCAAACTTACCCAGTATCTAGTTTAGTAGTCTAGTTCATCCCATCATATTTTATTTCTAGTATACATCCTTTCAAACTTATCCAATCTTTAGTTTTTTAATCTAGTACCTCCCATGAAATATATTTTTTATAGTAAATAGTTTCAAACTTACCCAGTATCTAGTTTAGTAGTCTAGTTCATCCCATCATATTTTATTTCTAGTATACATCCTTTCAAACTTATCCAATTTGCAGTTTTTCAGTCTAACTAGTACATCCCATGAAATATATTTTTTATAGTATATACTGTAGTTTCAAACTTATCTAGTTTAGTAGTCTAGTTCATCCTATCATAGTTTATTTCTAGCATACATCCTTTCAAACTGATCCAAATTGCAGTTTTTCAGTCTAGTACCTCCCATGAAATATATTTTTTATAGTATATAGTTTCAAACTTATCCAGTATCTAAACTAAACCAAACTACTGTAAGAGACAAACCAGCCTTTCCCAATCATATTGCTTGGATCATACCAAATACATTTTCATTAAAATATTCCTTCCCCACCCCTTTTTCTTACTCTTTTATTGAATTGCACTTATAATTAATATATATACATATCTAAATTGGGAAAATTCTTAGTTCTTAAGTAAACTGTCTAACAATGACTATTAATCTAGTAGCCACTTCATACCTTGTACGGCATGATCTTATGTAAAACGCCATATAAACATATAAATTCACAATGTCAGGTCAGCCTTCTCTTTGAAGTTAAGTTCTGCTGTTGTATAACATACTGTACATGTATACTGTAAACATGATTTTCCCCAAAACCTTTAACAGGCTCAATTTTGAAAGGACACAGCACAGAGCAATCCAGAGGTCACATGGTTGCTATCAAAGGGCTTTTTCCCTAATTCCACAATAAGTTCTATTTTTGGTCTAACCTTTGACTTGCTTGGCTGGTTGATTTCCACAATGACTAAAACTGTCAAGCAATGACTATTAATCTAGTGGCCACTTCATACCTTGTATGGCATGATCTTATGTAAAACGCTGCATATTGTAAACATAAAAATACACAATATCAGGTCAGCCTTCTCTTTGTAGTTCAGTTCTGCTGTTGTATAACATATGTACAGCATACTGTAAACATGATTTTCCCCAAAACCTTTTACAGGCTCAATTTTGAAGGACACAACACAGAGCAATCCATAGGTCACATGGTTGCTATCAAAGGGCTTTTTCCCTAATTCAATCAATAAGTTCTATTTTTGGTCTAACCTTTGACTTGCTTGGCTGGTTGATTTCCACAATGTAACTACTGTATAGGATTCACACCATGGAAGTAAAGAGGCGGCATATCTGTTTACTTTGTGTGTACAAACAAGAAGCAGTATCAGTGGCACTTCACAAGGAAATAAAACCCAGTTGCTAAGGGCTGCTGGAGCATCTGGAACTTCTCACTGATTCTAACATACTGTATATATATGCAACACAAGTTTTGGAAATGACTTAAAAGTTGCTCTTAAAGCCCTTCCCATATAACGGTATTAGGGGGACTTACCAAAAGTTTACTACTGCAAATAGCAACTGTTTACTTTTTTTTCAATTTTTTCAAAACAATTCATTGAACATGTAATTCACATCGATCCTTTTTGAAAGTCAAGACAAAGTTTCACCTTTTTGAACTTTTGCTACAGAATACACTTCCAAACTCATCTATTCAATTGATGCCAAAAGCCATTGATCATTCCTTGTAACGTTCATGACTAATGCCTCAGCGTACTTTCCTACCTGTACCTCTATTTGCAACTTTGCGATGACCCTACTAGGTATCCCATGACCCTACCACGCTTCCAGACTTCTCCAAATTCCTACTGTAAAATAGATACTATACGATACCATACTATGTTGTACTGTACCATACCATACCATGCCATGCCAAACCATACTCTACTGTACCATACAGTACCATGCCATGCCAAACCATACCATGCCATACCATACCATACAATACTGTACTGTACTGTACAGTGCCGTATCATACCATACCATACCATGCCATACTACTATATGTAGTGTCCAGACCATGCATCACTTCTCGACAATAAGGTGACCAGGGGTGGAGATTTTAAGGGCCCTTTCAGTCTGTTTATGGTTCTACTATTGATGGATGATGGATAATGCCCAAATTTAACACATCCAAAACACTTGAAGGTAACTGAAATTCTCTTAAATATACCACTAAGCAGCAAAGTGTATTGACTGTCTACCATGTTAATTACAGGCTATGAAAATGATTAAATACTATGGACATACTTACTAGTTGAGTCTAGCTCATATGCTACATTGTATTCCATGCCTGGGCTGATTGCTGCGGCACTGTCAATAGTTTTGTGATCACTGTTTTGTCTGGTCTTGGAGGCTGCGTTTGCATGTGACAGAGAATCCTTTGAGTAACTAGAGAGAACTCTCAGCCATTCTACAGAGTCATCCTGAGTATCAAAACATAGCTGAACAATCTTCTTCTGGAGTAAAAGTTCAATAACATTATCTCTGGAATATCGACTACCCGCTTCCAGAACTCGTGAACAAGTTTGCATGGAGTAGGTCAGAGTCTTGTCCGTTTCACACTCCAGCTTCAGTAAGCCATCGTTTTCTGTCTCGATCAATTTAGCACTGCACTTCTTCCAATTATCGCCTCTCTGCAAAGAAAAGTTAAGTAATGAAATTGACATTGAGGAGTGTTAGCTCAGTGGTTAACGCCGGTACCTTTCAATCATAAGGTCCCGAGTTCGAGTCACTCCAATATTAATGTATGTCGTCCAGTTACAGAGTTGTTGACAATTGACAATTCATAACCATGGACGTTACACATGAATGTAAGAGACTGACTTCGGTCAGCTTGCAGCTTTGATAAGCCAATGAGGCTTCTTCGCGAGTTCCTGCTTGCAGGAGGATCTAAAATACATACATACATTAACTTTAGTGCCATTTAGTGCAATGTAGAACACTTCAAACCCAAATACCTTGCAATGAACATGTTTGACATCCCAATAATTCCTACACTGTTTCCACTTGGAATTTCACAGGTACCAAGTACAGTATTCAAAGAGGAAGGGGGGGGGGGATGAAGGGAGGTTACGATCAACTTTGGAGACTTTTATAATATTGGTAGATGCTCCTCACTATGAAAGCTTACTGCATTTATGGTGACTTACTCGGAATGAATTTTGATTTGAATTTCTTACAAACACATGGTTCATGGTCACATTATGACATAACATATATGTATGCATTGCATACATGTATACAATACTGTAAGTGAATTTCATGTTTGTAATGCACTCCACAGAAGACATGGCTGAAGTATGTAATTTGACCAAGTGTAATAATACACAATTCATTGTACATACCAAGACCAAGCAGACCATGTACAGGTCTGCTACTACGATGAATCATCCTAGGTTTATAATTCTTTGTCTTCGTAAAACTTTAATGTGAAATGGACAACTGCCCAGCTTACAACTACTTAGTTACTTCTTTGACATTACTGTACATCAAACGGCGCTGGGAAACATTTCGTTGAATTGTGTTCACCATTTTGTTCATTATTCATTATTAAATCTTTTTCGACTGAAACATACAAGAAGATGAGCTAAGACTTTGATGTTAACATTTCTGGGAAGAGGTTCCTTCTTCTTCTTAGAACTGCTGTGGAGAATCTATCTCTCCACCTACCTACCATTTCACAGCACAGGATACATCCTTCTATTTATTTATTTTCCCCTTGTCACAAATGTCACTTCTTTTCCAGTCATGTGTCACCACTTAACAACTTTTACGACCAATTTTTCTCAGAAAATGTGAGCGACACTTCCCACTGAACTTCCTACATATCCTGATTTTAAGAACAAGAGTTTACCATAGAAATTTGTTGACCCTTCACTATAAAAGCCAATTTCATTTCAAAGTGAGTTTTCAAAGTTAAAAGAATCATTAAAAAGTTTGAGTTTATTGCAGAAACAAAAGAAATGAAATACAGTTTTACATAAAATTGTGCAAGAGCAATATAAAATAACTTTTCCTTGCTATCATCTGAGAAACTACTCTAAACAGGAACAGTATCATCTGCAACTACACAAACAGATGAAATCCTATGTTAGCATCAACTGTTAACATCAGCTCCCCATATCTTCAAAAATTATGAACAATTTTCTCTGTTAGACTTTCCATTAAATTTGTTTTCCTAGTACTGTTGACTTGAAAGTGAAAATTTTTTTTTAGATGTAGTCTTTATGAACATTTAAACGTGATAATACTTCACAGTTAGGCTTGAAGCACTTAAAATGTGACTGTAAATGGTTAAAGGACCATTCCCTACACTTAGTACAATACATTTTGAATTATGGGATATTTTTTTGAACACCATAAATATATTTCAGATTGTGATCTGTATGCCAAACGTGCCATTTTGGTGGACAAACAAATATAGGATACACACAGTATAAACCACAGAGCATCTTCCAAAATCATCATCACACGGCAAACCTTCAAAGAGGCATTGGCAGTATCAGCACCAAGTAGACTAGTTAACGATAATCCTCAGTGCTGGCCTTTCCTGGAACAATGTACAGTACACATGTTTTTAAAGGGCTATTCCAGTGGCAAACAATGTGATACTTGTTTTAAAATGTTAAATATTCTATATTGAACATTTGTTGAAACCCATCTAGGTATCTTGTTCCTAGGTTACTCTAGATATGGTTGTGTGAATGTTAACTACTGTATATAAACCCTTTCTTCCTGGATGATACTGTAGTAAGAATTAAGCGTCAACATGGTAGATATTCTTCCAAAGATTAATTTTCCATTTTAATTTTTGTTGTGGATTCTCCTTGAAACGTGACACATTTCTTTTGCTTAGTAGTCAATGTTATCTTCATAAAACTTTAAATCAATATCTACTGTATGCAATTTTTTTGTAAGAATATTATCTTCCTCACTGGAAAATGATTTTATACATGATGAAAAACAACAGATGTTTCAACTTAATTGTCATTACCATCCCTGCTGTTGCCAGATGCATTCATAAAATTTCATCTAATTACAAAAAAAAATGTATCTCCACAATTATATAAAATGTTTCTAAAAATACAGATGTCTAAATAACAACATTTGTTGTTAAAAAAAGGAATTTCAGTCACCAAATATCCTTTAAAAGTGTGTGAAGACTCGGGCAAAAAGAAATGTCTAATGCTGGTAATCTGACTTAGTTTCGGACAAGGTGTAACAGAAGTGTTAGACACCACCATCGATCCCAGAAAATACACACACAGCTTGCTACCGTCGGTAATTAGACACTAGTGTACAGTCAGTACATACAGCTGCGGTCAATACCCACAGCACAGTGTACAAACGATACAGAGATGGACATCTCAGGTCCAGCTAAAGATAACAAGGTATCACGTTTCATTACTGTCTGCATTTTGTAGTGACAAGAGAAAAACTTCACTTGCAAGCAACGGAAAGTTAACTTTCTTTAAATGGCGGCACGCTGTTTGGGGCGAGTCTTCAATGCCTTTAAGTCATTTGATGGTTCTCTTTTCTCAGCTCTTATTGATAAATCATTTGATAAGTGATGAAAACATGTACTAGACAAGGGGTAGGATTATTTGATTATCATTTGATTATTTGACATGAGATATTTTAAACATGTCTACACCAACAAGCCAGACATATATTTTGTTTCCAGAGTCTTTAAAAAGACACAGTAGATTTGAATGCATGTGTCTTATGTGCAGTAGAAACAGCATTTTACAATTCTAGCCAATTGCTGAAAGTTGCAAGTGCTTTTAAACCTTAAATCTTCTGGCTAAAATTGAGTTCTCATAGGTATTTTCCTGAATGAATTGACACATCTGATACTGGAAAGGCCTGTGGGAGCTAACATATCATATTTGATGATTAAAATAAGCAGTAATACAGGCCTGGGCAAATATTAGTAGGTACCAAAATCATCTTAAGTTTTAAATTGATGATTGTGTATATATTCTTAATGTCTATACTGGCAAACAAAAAATCCAACTTGGCCAAGACTAAGCCTGAGGTGGATTTACGACCGTTGCAGGTCGATTACATAATCACAAACTTTCCTAGCTATACAGTAGTGTGCTATAATTGGAGCCAATATAGCAGAGCTTTAACACTGGTTTGAATTGTAAGACCATGCAGCTATAGATATAGACTCAGTACAATGCCAATACTGTAGAGTAATGCTTACCCACAGACAGGGAATACTTACTACTTAGCCTACCAACAATGCCTTGTACCCGGACAGTCTGATTTGACCGTCAAGTAATATATCTACATATTTACGTGAAACGTTTCAACCTGGTTAGGCTATGACTAACTAGTATTAGTAACAGTAGTACGAGCTAGTTCTAGTCCCTACTACTAACTACTGTAGTAGTAGTAGTGTAGTGTACACGATATTTACTAGCGGCTCGTAATGATATGCCTAGCAGATAAACTATTGCATGAAGGAAACTGACTTTTCCTACCCTGACAATAACACCCTTATGGTATCTGTACAAAGTACCACTCTTCACCACGTTCTCCATTCCTCAAATTTCTTTCTGTAATCATAAGACCATTGCTCTTTAGAAAACCAGCTTATCCAACCACGCACAGAAAGGCCTTTTCACGATTTCCGGCAATTACAATTGCATGTCATTTCCCCACAGAAATCATAATACACAGAAACACGGAAACATTACAACGTCTGTGGTCAAGTTCTGTGTACCGAGCTAGCGAAGTTAGTTCAAGCGAACTACGATTGTCACTTGCGCGAGAGGAAACTTTAAAAATACTTCCGTATCTCTTTGGATTGTGCTATTCAATAAAACTTTCTCATTTGAGTCAAAACTATGAATCTCACGCAAACATGACGAACGATAATATTATAAGATATAAGACCTTGATTAAATATGAAATTTTCAAGGGAAAGGAACGTAATACCAATAAATGTCAAATGAAAAAGGCACGGAAGACAACATTCACTGGTAGGTGATAGACGCACAAGTGCGCAACATTGATGGTGTGCACAGATCAGTGATGGTGTGCAAGCAGCGTGGACTCAGTAAACTATTACAGTATCCTATCTTCACGATCTATAAAGACCTTACGTTCCACGAAATTATGTATTTTGTATATAATATTGCTATTTCCCAGTATGTAAGTATAATGTGACGCCTGAACTTGCATGGACTCCGATTATGCGAGGCGTATACGTTAATGTATTTTGTCTGTTCTGCTGTGGGTCACGATAGTCACTGTCATTAATTTGGTTAATGCAAGTACGGTTAAGAGCGCTAGTAATTAACAAATAATCCTTAAGATAAGTTAAAATCTGTTCAAATGAAGTTATGACCGCCACTGCATGGTATCCTTACGCTCATTGGTCCTTACGACCTTTAGGCAGGTGTGTAAATCCCAGTTGAAAAGTGGGAGGGGGTGACATAAATAAAAGTGGAGACAGTCGAGAGCCGGGGTTGAGGAACATCGAGAACATTATGAATCGTCCAAATGTAAGGCTAATTAGTGCTGCTTTTCGATGTGCGTATATACAAGGGCCTTTTATAAAGATTTTGAAGTGGAAACCTCACGGGATAGCTGCCCCTGCCCCATGGGCTATGGCCCTGTTATTGGCATCAGTTAAGTTAAAGCAAAAATAAAATATTTTGTTAACATATATACGTAACTACTGAATTAGCAAAGGAGGTATAATGAGTACCATGGTTAAAATAACAACATGACTAGCAGCTTACCACCCAGGCTTAGCACCATGTATGTACCTGACTCAATAGGCCTACTCCTATGAAATATATAGTTAACAAAAAAAAAAAACACTTAAAAAACTATCATGCATCGCATTGGTCATCAAACTGAATGCACAATATAATTAACATGTAGTGTTATATTGCGTGTACGTGATAATACCACATACTATAAAATATGAAAGATAATAATATGGAAAGTGGATTAGCGAATGCTGCGGTCTTTCCTTATCTGATGGCTTATAGCATATAGCCAGCTCAGCGGTGTATGGGCGCGGTTCCTCATTTAATTTACACAATAAATGTAGTCAACCCAGTTGAAAAGTTATTTTTTCATCTGGGGAAGGGGGGGGGGGGCTGAGCAGATGATAATAAAACATTAATAACTATTAATCTCATAGCACTATGTTTCAGCTCCTTTTTATGAGATTCACAAGTCATTACGAGACCACACGCCAACCTTCACAAATTGGGGGACGTGTCCCCCTGTCCCCTCTACCCGTGATTAACGCCCCTCATTATATGATAGATCTACATATTAATAACATCCTGATCAGTCCGCCAATGAAGCCGCCTCATACTCCTCTATACCGTGCATGGGGCAGGGGAACTGGTACTTCTGGTACCGGCTCAGGGATCTGACCGGCGCCGCATCCAGTTCCGAGCCTGCTAACCAGTATTGGGCCAATCTGCCTCTGCGTAGGGCATATTTCATGCCTGGTCGGTTCTGTTCGGACGAAGCCCCCCCCCCCCCCAAAAAAAAAAAATCATCAGCCCTTTTCCATTGTTATTTATACAATTTGATCATTCAACGGGCAACCAGGACAAGGAAATATCCATTCATCAAATTCTATGTTCAGCAATAGGCCTATATTAGATATCAAGAACACTATGAGTAGCATAATTTGGATACTAAATTATTCTGCTTCCCAATTTAATTTTGATGTCAGTTTGAGACTATACCGACTTCATGAGTTCATCGCATATTCCATTGGTTACACAAAAATTCGTTTACATGTACCGATAATGTTAAAATAAAGTTAAAAAAATCACCTTGCCCTTTGTTTTGGTAGTTCCAATTGTTCAAGCTATAATTGTTGTATACCATTATAAAGTAAATTTGAAATACGTTAATGCAAATTAATTTTTAGATGTTACAGAAACAATCCCACGTGTATACAAGTATAATGCTAACGAAAAATGTCAAAATGAAGCGAATTTATATAAATACAAACAGTCAACTGACAAGTTCACAAAACTACTTCGTTTTGGAATTTTGAACGACGTAGTCTACTTACCTTTTGCCTAAAACTATGTACCCTTTATACACTACGTGACTGGCACCTGGCAATATTTTAACAGTATATATAGTTCTCCTCCCCCCCCCCCCCGGAGCAGAGCCCTTTTTTGCTGTGTACTTAGTGGGGTGGAAATCATTGGGTGATAAAACCACTACGTTACACTACAGACCATGGATACATGTGCACCCTAGTGAAGTAATATCTCATCTCAAAATTATAGCCAGAACCGATAAGATAAGATGTAAAAATCCGTCTTCCAAAACGGCGAAACTGGCCGGTTTGGCCAATTCTTTCTTTGTTTTGCCACAGTTTGTGCTTAAAATATCTTTAAACGTCCGACTTTCAACTAAAAAATGTCAAACAGAAGTGGAACAAGCTCTACATCTGTGGTATACATGATATTTTTTTTACATACAAAATGAGGTTTATTTTACCAGCCCACGAGACCTTCCCTTTATTTTTTGGCACAATGATTTGCATAGAGCATGTGGAGTGGGTGGGGGGGGGGTAAGGAATAACCTTACCAATTGCTCAAAATCAGAATGAACAAAAAGGATATACATATATATATATATATATCTTACAGTTGGATACCGACAATGGATTTGTGATGTAGTCCAAACTTTTGAGGATATGAACTCCCCTCCGCGACTTGCGAATTCTTAAGACTCGGGCCGGAACACCGTACATTGGCTAAACAACATCGCCTCTACCATTATAGTACCGTTCTCCATATACTTCCCTTATGCCAAATGTCTTTTCCCTATCACCCGTCACCCGATCTCTTCATTCTTCGTAGGGAAGACATCTCAGACGAATAACGATATCACCCATACATACCCATACCTATACATACCCATACCTATACCTACCCATACCCATACATACCCATACCCAGACATATTCCATGCATATTCAAGTCCACCCATCACATTACATAACCTTTCTGAAATGAGCGAACAGTTAGCTTATTGGAGGTATATGTATCTGGACACATGTAAATAAAATAAAGTGCTTGCGTTGCTCCTATTTACGAAAGCACTGGATCAGCAAGATAATTTTCAGTTTCAAATGACATAACAACACTTGAGCCTGTCTGTCGTTTCGTACGAATCGCCTTTGAATTTCCTGCTATCTCGCTTTTATAAGGAAGTTAGCGTAGCACTCTGTACTGACATTGGCACTGTGCTCACAAAATGCCAAATTCTCGCAGTGTGTTATTGAATTGCACGACAGCTCACATGTACCATACAGTGTACAAAACACAGACATTTTCTGTGGTACAAAAACACACCTAGACGTACACTCAGTTCGAACGATTGCTAGTTATAGTAGTTGTAGTGTTACTTGATCGTTGGCCTGCAGAGGATTGATTGGCGGATTAAAATGTGGTTCCTATTTCTTTTGACATGGGTTGCTACCATCGTGCAAGTTTGCTTCGTCACCCTAGCACTTGGTAATTCTTAAATGTTCATTAATTGTGGCAAGTGATGCAAAATAAGGACACGATTTTCGTGGAACTACACCCAACGTTATTGTAGATACAAAATTTTGTAGCCTAAGTTAGTGTCATAATCATATCATTATCACTCTACAACGTATTGTTTGCAGACTGTAAATACCAGAATATTGAAAGTCAAGCAGTACCACCAACAGAAAACAATGCAACAATTGCTAGTCTGTAACTTAAATACATCATTTTCGTGTTAATGCAAGTATTAATCATGTAATATAAATTTGCCTATCTAGTAAAAGGCTACACTATAGGCGTAGTACACGCCACAGTAGCAAGATATTTGTATCTAACCATTGTTGACATCAATGACACATTTCAGTGAATCAATGCCATTCTGCATTTTGGCTGTGGTTGGTTAAAAATGTATATATTTTCAGATTTTCTTGGTAGAATTTTTATGGACAAGAAAAAATGTATGTAGACTATATTTCTAAAAGTAAAAGGTAGGCTTACGTCATGAACCAGTATTTACTGTACGAAGTCACTTTACCCTGTTATATTGGAGATGCTTTCCCATTTGGTATATTAAGTCTCATTCAGAGATATAAGAAGAGAATATAAAAAAAAAAATAACTCTTTTGTTAAAAGTTTGTATGAGCAAATGGATTCTGCCTAATATAGTCCAACATTTCATATCCCTAAAGTTATGTTAAAGGTTCTTATTCGACCTTACCTATAAAATGCAATGTCATTCATATTTATTTTTTGTGTTTCACAGCTGCTGGTCTCTATTATCTGGCTGAACTAGTGGAAGAGTACACAGTTATATCTGGGAGGATCATAAAATGGTTGCATCTGGTATGTTGGGAACATTTTTTTTTTTTTTAGAGGTCATTCCTACACTGTTTAAGCAATGTAAATAATCACACATATTTGATTTCCCATATATCTGAGAGATCGTTGTCGTTATCTGTTTAATTCAAAACACACAACTTAGTGGTCCACAGTGTTGTATTATATTGTGTCACTTGCAAACCTTACCTTACCAACTGACCATGTTATTTTGGTGGAGTAAAGTACCCGACCTTCCTTTTAACAGTATAACATATTGCCACCAGATTGTGACCAACCCAATGCAAAATACAGCTTTAAGCAAGGTGATACACCCTGTATTATTTTTGACAAAGAATTTGAAACCTAAAGAAATAAAGAAACGTTCTTCTTGACCAACCCAAAGTTTTGAATTATACATTTTGGTTTAGTTTGCTAGAAACATTAGATAGTTATTAAGATTCACAGTGGTCAGTCTCAGAAACTGCAGTGCATATTCGTAATTCTATTATCCTTCAAGGAATGAAACTATTCTTGAAATACCTTTTTTCTTAGAGACAAACTAGAATACTCTCAATAAATGATTACCAAATTCTCACAAATATGGAAATTATTACAGTAAAGTAACTTTTCTTGCATTGATTTGGATCAAATATCCAAAATTTGAAAATGGGGGTGATAAAAGCAAAAAGAAACAGTGTGCCAAAGTTGTCCAGGATTAAATATTGTTTTATTTAACTAAAGTCAGATCTATCTGAATCTTGATGAGTGATTGTTGTTTTTGTAACTTTTATTGCAATAAATGCAATTTCATAATTATTGTTTGTGAAATGAATGACCTCTTATAACATCTGACTTTCTTTCTTTTTATGGCGCCACAAGTTTCACTCATGCGGAAAGAATATTTTGCAAATCATCATAGTGATGGTGAGGTGTCTGTGATATGTTGCTCAAATATAGTCTCATCAATCTGTGATGACTATTTGCCGTATTTTTATTATTATAGATGGTAGCGGTTGTCTACGTCGGCTTAATCATTTTTGAAGACTTTTACTATTCGGTGACAGTGTTAGGCCTTGTGTCCGTCGGCATCTACTCTCTAATGCTGAAAGACTTCCCGTTTATTGAAATCTCATCACCAGTATTTATTACCAGTTGTGGTAAGTATTAAAGTCTTTTTATACAGAAGAACCAGTTGCCTGTAGAATCTATGACTAATAATAAGCCAAGTTCTGCTTGTAGTAACATACTACAGTATCACCTGAAAATCCAAGTATGGAAACATGCTCTGCTCAGAAACATTAGTATGTATAATTTACCAAAAGAAAAGAAAAAAAGAAGTAGGAATGGAAAGATCTACATTACTTAGCACTACTTGTGAAAGTTCTTGGTAAGACAGGTTTATGGTAAGAGTTCTCATGGTTGAAGTCATCTTCAACGAAATGCAACAAAAACAAACGTTCCAGATAATTTACATCTTCGAGAGTAGGTCATTGCGATTTAAAGATTTGTCAGTAACAAGACAGCGGTTTAAAGGTGATCAAATGATGCTGGAAAGAGGTAAACCAACACACTTGTTACCTTTCTAAAAGATTTGACTTTTAGTAGTAATCTTAAAATTAGATTGATAAGTACAGTACCAGTTGCAGTTATGAAATGTCACTGATAGTTTATATTTCCAGTGCCTTGAAATGTTTTAACCTATTCATCGTCTCTTTGCCTCCCCAGTTTTGGTATTTGTTAATCACTACTTTGCTTTCCGATATTTCTCCACTGTTTGGCATCCCTTTTCAGAGGTAAGCATTAATTAAGCTTATTTAAATTGTTCAGTTCAAGTTTGGATATATTGTATTGAAAGAATAGCATACCACGACTAGTCGAAAAATTTAAAGAATACGAAGCAAGGGGAATTGTAAACATAAGAATTGTTGTCAATGCGAGTGACCAGAAGAAACTGTTAGCAAACTGCTTATGTACTGCAAAAGCCTGTGTAGGTTAATATGTAAAAGTTAGAGGTCCTGACATTTCAATCCTAGCAGGATCTTCTACAGAGGCTACCTGTAATGTAAACAACTAAGGACACATTAAAAGACACAGATGGACAAACTGGAAAAATGAGCAATGAATAGAGCAAAGATAATCACAACAAAGGAGAGGTAAGATGAAGGATAGAGTGGCGAGAGGATTAACCTCTGTTGAGATTAACTCTGAGGAGTGTAAGAATAAGAGTTAATTGGCAATGCGGGTGAGAAGGGAGGGAAGGGGATTAGGCATGACAACCTGTGAATGTGGATAGAAAAGATGAGAGAGCTGTAGGAGAGCTGTAGTGTTGAGTTGTAGCTGGGATGGGAAGGACAGACAGGAATAGAAAATGGAGGGGGGGGGGGCTGGTATCTAGGGAACTCTTTTCCAGCTTTGTGTGATTTTGATAAACACTTGTAAGACAATTTGGCTGCTTTTATATTCCACAAATTCTTGGAAATAATTTGATGTTTTTTTGAGGTTAGAAGGTATTGAGGTAATATCTTTATTTGGGCAAATCTAGTGATCCATTTTATGATGGTACTAAGTACAGTTATCTGTAATTAAAGGCAGAATAAGACTTGCTGGTTTATTTAATTAATTAAAATAGACATCAAAATGCCATTACCATGGATTAGTGCAATATTAAGCCTGGATATACTGCCCTTTCATAGCAGTGGTACCTAAATCTAACTTGATTTTAATTGGCATATAAAAATTTGGGCTGTGGTAGTTATTGAAATTGTCTGCTGAGGATTACTACTACCCAATTGTGCCATTTGGACAAAAGAATAAAAGTGAACAGAATACTGTTATCTTTCTTAAAATTTGACTTTCATATTGGTTTCATTTATGCATACCGCCCTCTCATTTCTACATTCAAAACAACTTCCTATTTTTTCCTGGTTTTTTTGGGAGGGTTGTTTATACATTCTTCTTTTCTTTATAGGTTCTTGCTTTTTTCACCGTTTGTTTGTGGTTGGTTCCATTTGCATTCTTTGTATCACTATCAGCCAATGACAATGTTTTACCAACCTTACAGACGCCAGCAGGAACCAGTAAGTATGACCAGACTCTATAATAACATAGTAATCATCTTGTGTACCGGTAAAAAAAAGAATTTAGGCCTCTGTGCACTTGTCAAACCTATGAAGGTCAACCAAGGTTGGCAAGTTTTTTCTATTTTTATTTTAATAAATGAAGAAATATCAAATTTATTCAATGCAGATAATATTGTACATTTGAATAATATTGTTTTTGTTGGCATGCCAAATGGGTAAAACACTTAATGTTCTTTTCTATATAAGTACATGTAAAGTTCTCATCCTTAGGGAGTACAAAGTACTTAAAGATGAGTATGAGAACATGGATTTTAGCATCCGAGTACTAGTTGAGATTTAGCGAGTTAAAGTTTGTAATACAAGTGCGAGAAGAAGTACTCTCAAAAGTATGACTCACATATAGATTGATTTTGATGTACTGTTAAAGTGCTAAACACAGGTACTTTAGCACTTCAAACATATCAGCTGCTTTGTATTTCAGTACTAAAATGATTCCTCATATTCCACTTCCCTCCAGATTCAGTCTAGGAACTAGTTTAATGAGTATGCCATATGAATATCATGTCATATGAGGTATCATTGATAGAGTAGGCCTACTGTAAGTGTTACGAAATGATAAGCCTAAGCTATGCTAAATGTTAAAGTCGGTATTAATACTTTACAGTAACTTCAAATACCCAAAATATAAAACATTTGTCATAAAATTGATACAGTATCCTAACAATACACATGGTGCTGATGTATTGTTGTGAGAGATGTTACATTGTAAGCAACACAGTTGGTGCATTTGGTGGCACTAGTTTTTTTTACAGATACTGTATTTATTGTCAGTGAGGTTGATTGAACCATTCCATGTTCAATGATTGGGTTTACAAAGTTAACCTTTTTTTAACTAAAATATTTCATTTAGGTTTAAAAGTAAAAACAAAATTTAAATCAAAGATAATTTGAAAAACAAAATGTGATTTAAATCATTGATATAAATCAACCAACCATGCTGTCCAGGACTTTTTATTTTTACCTCAGATCATAGTTCCACACCCAGTTTCCTTGGCAAATTTTGTAATGCATTCCAATTATAAGTATAATTTTTTTTTTGGTTTTTGTTTTTGAGGTCACAGTCCTGTATGTCCCCCTTGATTTTTGAATCACTCCTAAGGAGGTGACCTAATGGTCTGCATGCTAGGATTATAGAATATCTTGAAACCAGTGAAATAGAAGAAATGAAGAATATTGACTTTAGTTGTACTATGACTTATCAACATTAAAATTTGTTAGTATTTCTACTAAGAGAATAGTTGAGTAAATCTTTCCTGAGGAAGTGAATGTATGGAAAATTTTACAAATATGATTGCAAGTGTCAACATGTTAGCAGAGACTTACAACACACTCTCTCTCAACACACTTGTTTTCTGTAGCGTGTGGTTTCGATATGTAATTATTCACTTGGGGATTGGCATTGATAACTTACACGGACATTTGCAGTTCTGGGAACAACTTGAACTTTTGATTTTCAGTGTATATCAGCATGTCCGATAGGTGTGACCTTTATAGTGGAACATTTACAGGATGTGAACAAAATAATAAACAATTAAGTTTAAGTGCCAACCTCAGATTACCTGCCAGTGATTCCAATGTCTGAGTGAAAAGTTAACTCTACATCTAAAGGATGGTTGCTCAATCTTCTCCGTTATCCATAAAACATACCTACAGTAGGATGCATTGTGTGTCAACAAGCTATGGGACTGATCTTTTCCCTTGTACCACGGTAAAAATGTACATCTCAAGCTGTCGGGCTGATCGTTCCCTTGTACCACGGTAAAAAATATACATCTCAAGCTGTCGGGCTGATCATTGCCCTTTTACCACGATAAAAATATACATCTCAAGCAGTCAGGCTGATCGTTTTCCTTCTACCATGGAAAACATGTAAACCACAAGCTGTCGGGTTGATCATTTCCTTGTACCATGGTAAAAATATACATCTCAAGCTGTCGGGCTGATCATTTCCTTGTACCACGGTATAAATATATATCTCAAGCTGTCGGGCTGATCATTGCCCTTTTACCACGATAAAAATATACATCTCAAGCAGTCGGGCTGATCGTTTTCCTTCTACCATGGTAAACATGTACACCACAAGCTGTCGGGTTGATCATTTCCTTGTACCACGGTTAAACATGTACATATCAAGCTGTCGGGCTGATCATTTCCTTGTACCACGGTATAAATATACATATCAAGCTGTCGGGCTGATCATTTCCTTGTACCACGGTATAAATATACATATCAAGCTGTCGGGCTGATCATTTTTCTTGTACCACGGTAAAAATATACATCTCTAAGGTTTCATTCTGAGTTCTCTCATTTAGTTTTTTGTTAATTTCTACAAAGATATTGCTAAATTGTTCTTGCTGAATTAAAAAGGGCTATTCCAGTGGTAGACAGTGTGTGACACTTATATAGAAAAGAATAACATTCCATGCTATTATCTTAAAAATCCCATCTTAGTATCATGTTCGTGATTGAAATATGGTTGATTGAAGTTTGATTGGCCTAACCCTTGATTCTTCCAGGGATTGGATCACAGTGGAAGATCTTCTTGGGCTTTGTTCACACTTAAGAACTCACCCGTACTTCAAGTTCGCAAGGGCGATTAATTCCCTTAGTGTGAACGCTCGCCCACTCGTACTTCAAGTCCGCGTGCGTTCTTAAGAATAATCCTCCTTTCGGGGTTTCTTCAATCCCTCTTGCGTTTTTTAATAAATGTAATGTGAATGCTCGCGGACATATGGTGACTTGAGATTTCCGGTTAAGTGATAATATCCGCTCTATCCAGTTTAAATTTGGCAGGTCTTTTGGAATGCGTATTTGGCCTAGGGCACAGTGTACAGATCAGTGAGGCATACCTACGTTGTGTTTGTTTGTTCAAGTATCAGAGCGTTGCCTTTCTTAACAGACACAACCTAACGATGTACGTGAACCCATTTCATTTTCCTTTGCTTGTGAGACTAGAACAAACTGAAAGACAGTCCACTTAAATCTAATAAACTATAATGCATTGAACCCCAAACTCACAGGTTTTTGAAGAGGCCAAAACCGTTAATTTTATGTTTATTTCAGAACGGATGATTTTGGAATCGGTTGCAACGGCAGTTACTATAAGGCGAAAACCATTTCGTAAGGCCTAGCCTATAATGAAGTTACATTAGCCTATGCATAGACCTTACACGGTCTTTAGGCCTTCAATGTTGGATTAGCCTCAATAGGACATCAGCAGTAAAACATGGGTTAACGTGTAATG
Organism: Apostichopus japonicus; assembly: GCF_037975245.1. NCBI lineage: Eukaryota > Metazoa > Echinodermata > Holothuroidea > Aspidochirotida > Stichopodidae > Apostichopus > Apostichopus japonicus. The sequence continues at coordinate 15,051,858 of NC_092565.1, forward strand.
ACATATAGTGGTACGGACTGTTTTGAAATTTGAATACAGTATACTGTTTATGTTCAATGGTTGAACGTTCCGGCGCAGTGGTGAACGGAGTAGTACGTACCAAATTAGTACAACATTGGCAACGGCACACCACAGGGAAATGTAAACAGCTGATATTACCTTTTCACCCCTGCGCAGTATATTAATCTCGCAAGCGGACTTAATACGAAACTCACTCGTTCTTAAATGTGAACCAGTCATGTTCTTTAATTGATAATCCTCGACTTAGTATCAATAATTTGCCCTTGCGTTCTTAAATGTGAACAAGGCCTTGATTCAACCTTGAAAACTGATACATTTGGTATGTCTACGTAGCTGAGAAGGTTCAGTATATTTAGAATTGTGTCCTTTTCATTTCAGTTTGCCTTTGAAGATGATCCTGCTAGTATCCAAACATCAGGTCTTAAACTTGTACACTTAGAATTTTGTCAAAATACTACAGTGCTGTAGTAATAAAAATTTTCTCCATGAAATTACTGATTTAAGTATCATACAGAAGAACAAACACCAAGAGTGATCAACAAAAGTCTGGTTTAACCTGTATTTGAGGTCTTTCCCGCCTCAAAGCAAGAAAGAGTCGAAGGGAAAAAAAAACCTCAAATTATATTTATTAAATCTTTCCAAATCATAGAAACATATTAAAACTTACCTTAAATGATTGAAGATGTATAAGAATTTAGGTTATAGTTTCAGTTCAAAGCAGGCGTGGTCATTAAAATGAAGTCGTTGAGAGAATTGTTCCCTTACTGTTACCCAGCATTATAAACGTAGCTAACCATTACATAACAGTAATGACACGCAAAGTACAGCAGCTAATCACATAACAGGTTAAAATGTGTGGTGCAAACATATTACCTTCCATGTCTAAGCAATTTGCCAGTGATATATTTAATGCAGTTTCTATGTTAGTGGTGTATCCTACAGATGAATGTGTATCCTAGTAAATTTAAAAAAAAAAAAAAATTGCAAATGTGAAAAGTTTACTATGTGCAATTTATAGCATGGTTCTTCGATTGCAACACACTGCTACTGACGACATGACAAAGCTAACAGGAATTAATCAGGCAGTTATTTTGTACTATTCTTAAATGACAACGAATGTGAGAGAAGCCCGCAAGGGCTTATGGATTACAACTTTCACGTCCGGTACGTGGCTTCCTACTCAACAATTTAACTCAAATTTGGAATCTTTTCAAATTCAGAAAGTTATTTAAGATGGGGAAAACCGTAGATTTCTGTCGGATGGAAACCCACCTTACTATGACCCGGCCGGGATCGAACCCCAAGCCTCCTGATTGCTAAGTCTCATTGCTGCAAATGCTATCGCCTTTATCCACCTGGCTACAGCACCGGTTTTTTTATGTGCAGTATTTGTATTAAATGATGTGCAAATGAAATCACACATGTTTGGATAAAGGCATCTGACATACAGTTATTTCTTTGAGTTAAATTTGCACAATTTCAGTTCATATGTACACTATGCTAACTATCAAAGATGACACAAGATCTAACCAAGTTATTTCCTTCTGGCCTCGTAAGTATCCGTTACAGAAAAACCAGTATAGCTATTTTTTTGAATTTTTGAATTTACTCTTGACTGGCCACTAAATTTTCAAATCAATGGACACAGCAATACTGTAGGTGGATAGGCAGAAGTTTTTTGTGCGTTTTCGATGAGGAGTCAGTTTTTGGCTCTTTTGACACTTTTCCATCAAATATCCCATTTGTAACTGATACAAAATTGTTACCCAATGATGGATTACATCTGTCTTGAAATGAAACGTACCATATTGAGTTCATATCGAATCCTACATGTATATTGAATTAATATATATCTTGAATATAATGAAACCTATCATATATATCCATTGAATTAGTTGGAAATTCATAGGAAGAGTTGTTTTTAAAAGTATAGATAGACTTGCATGACGATTGCTGTATATTTCCTGGAAGTCACGTCGATTAAGTTGACCCCTGATGTTTGTCAGTATGGGAGCAACATTTAATCAAGTTGTCCCTAAATGTTTACTACAGGAGTAACATACATTTAATTCATACATCTTAAAGAAACATGAATCATGGTAACTGCTTAGAAAGTAACATTATTTCATTCAGTGCCATATATATAAGATGTAAATAATGGATGCTGATTATACAGTCAATATTAGTACCAAATGAATGGTCATTATGTTGATCCATTTCACTGCTGTGAATTCTCTAATAATATCTCTCCTCCGGTCATTGTAAATTTTGTAAACTAGTAAATTTATGTTCCATGAATGATTCTGGCCTAATACTGCTTATTATAGCCCTTGTGTCCTTGCCTTCATATTAAGTATGCATAATAAAGAAGCAAGGCTGTGTTCCTGATGTTTCCATAATATCATATTTTCCTGCTCTATGATAGTGGGGCACACGTCCAACCCGACCATATAGGCCTAAGCAGTCGTGTTAAAACATATCAGATACACTGTTTGTGTTTGAACAATTTTCCGTATCGCCTGGCCTAGCTAATTCGATCCGCCCTTTATCACTTGATATCCCTTCATAATTTCACATTCGGTTTTGCCTGTGTGTACTGTACATTCCTCAACTGAGCATCGTGATCCTTAAGAGGCCAGTTAGTTGCACAATTAAGCTTCACAATTGATTTACACTGCATTAGTGTTCAGTTATAATGCTAGATGCAAAATAGGCAATTGCAGAGATTTACCTACAACACAGAAGTGTTAATTCTTTTCTTTTATTTCTAGTATTTTCAAAAGAAGCAAACATCCGTAACTCTTTACGATAACTATGCTATGCGTAAATACTATCATTTATGTGTGCAACTTCCCAATAATTTGGCCTTGTAGGTTGGCGTATTGGCCCTCCTACAGTAAGCTCTGAAATTCTACTACATTGACCCGTGTAATTAATTGATATATTTCAAAAGACACTTCCTGCCACTGAACGGTACTAAAACAACATTGTTAAAACACTTACCGTTTACTGTGGTATTCCTTCTTAGTGATTTTGTTGTACAGTAGCCTGTCAGTGTACAATTCTGTTGCGTGTCACACAGGCAACCTATAGCAGAGTTATATGCACTGCTCACTGTGAAAGTGTTTCCTGTTTTGCGGAAAGCATTGATGGCAGAGACATCTATAACAGGAATTTTCCAAAACATGAAATAGAAACTAGGGTCATTGGTATGTGGTTATTCATTAAAGAGGTTAATAGTTGTTGATTTGAAACCGAAAATTACAAGCTTGAACTTTGATTTGGTTACTTCAGGTGGCAATGTATCAGATCTTTTATGCGTCTGTTCGGTGTAAGCGGGTAAACTACTTCAACACCAAACTATCATAAAAGTCTTTTGTTATTGTTTGGTGTTTTTCTTTTGCAAATCTTCCTCGTTGTCGATATCCCCAAATTCTATTCGTTTAAAACTGATAGGAAAGCACGAGAAAGTACCATAAGAGGTTAGACAACAGCTGATAGGAATTTCTGGTTTCTCAGAACTCTCAATGTGTAATGTCAAAGCGATGAGTCACATTGAGGTTAACATGAACAGCAGCAGGGTATGAAGTATTGTTTTGCCAGTATGAGAAAGGTAGTGTTGAGTGTTGACTCCACAGTTTACAAAATATTGAATCACATATATGTGTAACATCTTATAATAAAGACTGCTGGCCCACTATATTTTTAATGAAATAACAAACGACTGTATCGAATTGTAAAGGTAACTCTCACCCTTAACCTTTATCCCTCATTTGCATATCCGAAATGCTAAGACGATATAGGAATGATGCCCTTTATTTTGGTAACAATAGTTTAATCTTATGTTCTCTGATGCATGTTAGCTGTCGGCGAGCCCTGGCTCGCTTGTATAGAAGGCTGGTTGAGTTGGCCACGAGGTGTTAGATAGTGCGTTTGATTAAATATATGTTACGCACGAATCCAGTGTTGTACATAGTACTTTTGATTAAATATATGTTACGCACGTTTCCAGTGTTGTACATAGTACTTTTTGTATCCTTCCGAACTCTACATTTACCGTAATCGGCCTCGCTTACGTATGAAAAAATAATTTTTTATCATGATTATGTAGGGTGATGTAAGCTCCAAGCATGATTACAAGTTTATTTCTTATAGGAAATGTGAAGAAAGCTTAACTTGTTTACTAAACATATAAGAGTATTTTGGTTCAATGTTGTAACGATACTATCCCTGACACAGAAGGACAGTCTCAATATTTTCAGTAGTCTTCTACTTCACAAGAGGTCAAAGAACATCAGCTTCATCTACTGTAACTACCATTTAAATACTTATATGAGATAACATTTTCAAAACAGACAATTGGATCATTTCAAAAAGTTCTACTTATGTGGCAAGGTAAACAATGGCAGCATCATTATCCTGGTAAAGGTACAAACCTGTGTCCATTTTCATCAGACAATTTTCGCCTTTGGATCATGCAGTAATGACAGTCTATAATAATCATGTATTGGTTGAAGTACTCTAAGAATATTGTTTAATTACAAATAGTGACAGATTCATACCTACGTTAGGGTACTCACTTGTACTCAGTTCCTACTTAGTAAACCATTATGTGACCAACAAAACAGCATTTCTTGGAAGACTGATTAAGACTGATATGAATTTTACTTTACTTCTCCATTTGCACTCAATGTGATGAACTATTGGTGACCAATAATTGGTCGACTGTGGTTCCTTGTATTGTTGGCTGTAGTCACAACTTGCTGTGCCTGCTGTATTGATATGAACAGACTGTCAGTTCTCAATACTAACTGAAATTGTATATTATTTGTTGCAAAAACTTCTGTATGACAATGGTATTCCCCGCATTGCTATTTAAAGTAGCTTGAATCTTATTTACTGAACCATGTCCTTTAATAATGGTTACTTTCGAATGATTCACCGTCACTCAGGGCAAGTCTTCCTGTTACACTGCTTACCACTCAATTCACTATCTTTGTATAGTAGTGGCACAGTAATGTTGCCGGGGAGGGGGCATTTCCCATGCCCCAGTTGGCTGTGGTGTAACAATACTGCCTCTCCTTGATGTACAAATTTCCTTTAAATGGGTAATAATCGGCTAACAAAATGAATAGTATTAACATAATGTGGATTTTTTACTATTTTACCATCATTCTTGGTTTTTTTCCTCCCAGATCCAGATGATGTTGTTTCCAGTTATTTTAATAAGAAGACCAAGAGGAGTAGCCTACTCAGCTTCTTTGATTTCTTTAAGGAGTCTCTGCTCCCGACTCACAGCAATAAAAGATTTTGAACCAATCAACGATGGAAACGTTTTCCTCCAGAGCATCAATCATCAAAGCAAAGATGAAGCGGTGAGAGGCAGTTTCACAAGCTCCGTGAATTTGAAACGTAAAGTCATACTTTTCCATTTATTTTGAGGATTGAACTTTTTGAAGATAGTCACTTTAAGTGAACAAGGTGGAACTCGACTAGGATGAGGCTCTTTCGGTATACCAGTGTGTACTCAATGAAAGGAATCAATTTCACAAGGTATGGCACTGAAAATACACAAAGTTTTGGTGATATGAATCTTAAAATTCATAGATGAACCATTTGGACTACAGTAGTAGCAAATGTAAGGTAACGTTAAGGTTACTGTAAGTGTACAAGAGTACATTGATGTGTGCTTGTTGTCCCAGATAATTTGTTAACTTGCAAGAAATGCATAATGTTCATAAAGGTCTTCCATCTGATTGCTCGATGGATTATCAACAAAAGTCTGAACCCGAAAGCTTTTTTTTTTCAGGCAACAAAGTTAATTTGATATAATAATTGAAGTGAAGTCTTATCCTGCATGAGTCATGAATGAAGGAATTAATATTTTTATGCAATACATATTTAGCAGAAGTGTTAAAAGATGTATATAAACATTGTGTTTCCAGGTACCAGAATCCAACAGAAAAGCTAGAAAGTGTGTAACTTACAAATGTTGTAACCATGTTGGATGTGAGGGGGTTTCATGTGCCTTGGGATGGTACTAATGTACATCAATTGCATGTCATGTTATAGTGTAAAGGCATTGAAGACTCGCCCCAAACCGCGTGCCGCGCCCTGAAAGTCAACTTTCCGTTCTTGCAAGTGAAGTTTTCTTCTTATCGCTACAAAATGCAGACATGAAATGTGATACCTTGTTATCTTTAGCTGGACCTGAGATGTCCATCGCTGCTATGTACAATGTGTTGTGGGTATTGACCGTAGCTGTATGTATTGACTGTACACTAGTGTCTAATTACGGAAAGTAGCAAGCTGTGTGTGTATTTTCTGTGATTGATGGTGGTGTCTAACACCTCTGTTACACCTCATTCGAAACTAGGTCAGATTACCGGCATGAGACCTTTCTTGGTGCGCGAGTCTTCACACCCTTTAAAGGCATAGGGCACCCTCAGTGCACACAGTGCCATCCAATCATTACGGTGTGTTATCAACTTATCAAGTATCCTGGCCACAAGATATGAAAACTACATGGACGTCAAGACCTTTAAAGTAGTTTTTGCAGTTGTCTGATGCAAACAATTTTTTTTCTGTTGATAAAGATTCACATCAGGTATAAAGAAACTGTCTGCATAGTGGCATTATTGGTTGCTATGGTTATGTTGTGGTGATAACAAATTGGTAGCATGTAAGTAGTATAAAGCAACATGAGTCTGACTTCTTCGACCTATAACATTCTTAGTATCTCAATATTTGTACACTAAAACAAATTTCGGTTTCTAACGATTTCAGCTGAAACTATCCTACTGGCTGCTTGAGTACTAGATTAATTTGTGTAGTAACAGTAGCAAACAACTTGTTATTTTAATCTGTTCGGTAAATTTAGGGCAAGCATAATTAAGCAATGTTAGCATAATTAAGCATCATTATGTCTTTTCTTGTTCGTTTATGGCAGGCAAGCACAATTTAACTACTTATTAACGTCCCTCTGCGGTTTTTCTCTTTTCAAGCACATGAGACTTAGATCACTCATATCATGTCAATGTATTATTCTCGAGACAGACATCAATAATTGATTAATAAGAGGACCAAGACACACAGCTAGAGAGATACAGTATGACAACTGAATGTGTCTTGAGTATGTAGTAAGCAAGTACTGACAGTAAACTTAGGTTGGAAGTTATGGCAGAATAAACAAGCATACTCTTGGTACTTCCTCATACTGAATTTTGGTATTCTCGTTATGCTTCAATCTGAAAGTTATTCAAAGGAAACATCGATGTAATCTGTGATGTAAATGTCGTTGCAGTAATAACTATGAGGGGGAATTACATTGGAAATATTTCAGTTGTTACACTACCCATATATACCTAATAAAGCAGTGTGAGTTGGAAATCAAGATTTATTGGTACATACTGCTGTCTCATCTTTAATAACTAGTCTGTACTATGTATATATCAATAGCAGTATTCACCTGCATTAATAAAATATTTACTTTGTGTACCTGCTGTTGGACAAGGGTTTAAGATATAGTAGTATATTTTTTTTCTGTTGAAAAGGTCACTCTGTTGCTTATCTATGTTGAGGGGGAGGGTGGGGGGGGCAGGCAAGGGCAAACACTTTAGAGAAGAGGAATGTGATGAGAGTTGAGCATAAAAGCAATTGTGTATGTATTCTATCTTTCTAGGCTTTACCAACTCCAGCTGGATTTTGTACTACTGATTAATATCAGGATATCTGCGTATCATTCTCTCTTATTTTGTGGTTGAGTTTTTTCATCGGAAATGAAATGTGAATGACAAACATATTCCAATTAGTTCACTTTTGCAAAGTAGGTGACATTGACATTTTTTTTTTTTTAGGGTGTATAACTTTGTGTCTTGTTGGGATGTGTTGCTTTGTCTGTTGTATGTTTATAACCATGATTTATTTTTGTTTTCTTGTTCCTTGTTTGACAATGATGTTAGTGTTGATGAAGAAATGAAGCATTAATCAGTTATGGTGGGCACATTTCTTGCCAAAGTTATAGAAATTGACCAGGTTATATGTGTCTGCAATGGTACACACTAACAATTCATAAAACTGTTTCAGTGTCTAATATGGTGGTTTGTTACTTTCTTTTGTATTAAAAATTTGCTTGAGATGTTTGTTTTTTTAACTCTCACTGACTGATAAAATCAGCGCAATAAACATACCAAGTGTGACTAATTTAATTTGATGTTGCTAGTGCACTTTTTTCTCTTTTCTCATTTTTTCAGCTAGATTAATCCTTAACTTTGCATCTAAGTTTTCAAACCATTAAGACTGATTCCACTCATTTAGTTTCACATTAAATATTAATCAGCAGTTATTTATAAGCGACCACAAAATGTGTGAGAAACCTGCAAGGGCTTATGGATTACAACTAATACACAGCACGGGTATTATGTGTGTTATCAATGCTTTATGATAACCAACAATACAACAAGGTTTCTCTCATCGACATAGCAGCCTTAAAGAACAGATAGAAATGAAATCAATTGAAAAGTTTCTGAACATTTCAAAGCTAACATCCATGTTGGAGCATAGTTTGCTATGCCCCTGTCATAAATGTTTGTTTCTCTCCAATAAAAACAGTTTCATGAATGACCCGTGCTTCTGATTTTCCATTACTGTGGTAAAGAAAAAGCAGTGAGATATTACAATGGGAAAGATATTAATGTATAATTAAATACAAAGAGTCTGGAACTTGTAGCTTGAAAAGGAATTTATTAACTTCAAAAGCCCTCAAGTATTGCCATCAAATCTGTGAGTATGTAGAATATCTGTCACTCATATTCAAATGTCTACAGATATTCATTTAGCTTTCATCATGAAAACAGTCTCCCCTGCCTGATATATTAAATTACATAATTTAACATTCCTATATGAGTGAGGATACTCCAGATAGGTTAGGCACCCAGAGGAAAAGTGTTTGAAGAATTGATTGCTCTAAATAATTGGCAGTTAAGGAAGGTATTTATAGTAATTTGACATGAACCCATTCCAGCAGGGGTAGGAGCCGGGGGGGAGGGGGAACGTGCCCCACTCTTTTCCAAAGTAGCAAAATGTGCCCTACTGGCAATAAAATGTGCCACTTTGATGAAGAACTGTCTTTTGGATATCTTAAACCTTTGTTAATTTTAATATTTTATTTAATTATTTATTTTTAGTCCGTGCATGCTATTTTTAAAATGGCATCCCATATCTTTGTTTAGCATGGTTAACAATCTCAATAAATAGTATTGATAGCATACTAACACATAAATATTTAAGTGATATGGCTGGTGTGTATCGGTTTATAGCAGACCGTAACAGTACTGGCTGTGGATTGAGAAAGTGCCCCTCTGATGTTATGCCCCCCCCCCCCCAACTTTTTGGAAGCTTCCTAACCCCCTGCATTCCAGGTATGTCCTCGTCTCAGTTCCTTGATATCTTTGACTCATATTTGAGAGATTTAATGGCATGACCGAGGATTCTCACAGCTAGTTCTCTCAGACATTGGCCGAATGGCCAGCTCTAGCTAGTATGGAAACAAAACTTCAAAGAAAGAGGCAAATATTTTGCTTTGGTTAGATTTTTCATGTTTCTTCCGGCATGGCATGGATGTCATGTTTTTTTTTAGATATTACAGATATAGCTAACAGAGAGAGAGAGACTAAACAAAATATATTGTTTTTGTCAGTCCATTTATTAAATGAAAGCTATGATATATTGTCTTGCTAGTGAATAAAAGATGGCATAAATGAGTTTGATGATTCTGTTATAAACTTTCATCTACCGTTTATAATATACATTTCTAAACTACTGTTGGAAACTTTCTGACTTCATCCAAGTGAGGTGTTAGATGGGTGCATTCTGGGAATAGAAAGACCCCTCTCTGACAGTGTTAAATGTACTGATACTAACAATATGTTGAGACATAAGCACTGCAGTAGTACCTATGTATACAATCGGCTGATTCAAACAGGTTTGCTGTTAACCTCTTCTGCATATTTCTTTTCGGGCGCGCTGATATCAACTCTACTCAGTGTTGTTTAAGAGCTTCAAAAGCATATTTATATTCATTTCCTTGGATGGCTGGGAACCTACCAGGTTTGGACCAACCCTTCATAGCATTTGTCATTCTACTGTTATCATAATCTGTCCACTGCGGATCACCCTCCGTTGATTTCAAAGACGACTTGGGATGTGGAAACAACTTTGAATCGACGCAGTCCGATAAGTGCGCATAGGTCTCTGAGAGTGGCCTCTGGCTTTCGTCATACAGCTTTTTGTGTTGAGCGTCGATAATGTTTTTACATTTGAAGGTCAGAGGTCGATCATGTTTTGACATCCTTTCAAGCCATAGTCTGTCTATCATGTACTGAGGTAATTCTGAGAAATCATCGGATTCATTGCTCCTCACAGATTTCCTTCCTGCCGGCGTTGTTGTTACTTTGATGACAGGCTGCTGTTGCATTTCTTTCTGAAGTTTTTCTGTTTTCCTCTCAGTCGGCCTTGATGTTTCTTTAGTTGTTTTATTTTGAGCTTCGACAGCCGGTGATATTGTCCTGTTTGATTCCATTTGAGGGAATCTCATTACCAGTGATTCGGCTGTTATGGATGGCTTCGTCTTACTGTTTGCCTTCTGCAATCTTCCAGTCTTGGTATTCCGACTACGAGAATGACATCTTTCAATCTTATGGCTGGCATTCACTGTATCAGGCCCAGTCACTTTGGATGGTAAGCCTTTCTCGTCTAACCAATTTGAGAAAGAGATACTCCTGTAGAGTTCTCTTTCAGCCTCTCTGGCTTCGTTTTTTAACCTTGTTTCTTTCTCCTTCAGTTTATCCAGGATGTCGGCTTTCATCATTTCTTGGGCTTGGATCTCTTTGTCTTTCTTCCATCCCTCTGATGCCAACAGTCTAGCATAAAAGTAGAAATTAAAAAAGTAAAAAGTAAAAATTTGTGGCAATAGTGGCAAAATAAAATTGTTAAACAATGTTCATTAAAAACTTACTGCATTTATTTTGTTTATTATCCTATGTTAAGAATGACGAACGGTTTTGATCATGAATAATAATTAACAATTATAAATGACTCATTCCAGGGATATATATATATATAGATATGAAAGTAAAAACCGTATACAACATAAGTACGGAGGTGCTTTATAACTAATGTTACTTAATTTCAGAAAGAGAAACTTGATGAATGTTTGATAGAGAATTGCTAAGCACCTCTCACAATATGTGGGTGATTCATAGCTAGCTATTAAGGGTCCAGTCTCCAGGTGAAAAGAATTTAATTTCATAACTAGCTGTCTGTTGCCTCTCATAGCCTCACAACGTAGGTTATTATGCTCTTGCGCCTACTATACTAATGTCAAACAGTTTTTGGTGAAGTGCTTTACAGTATTTTGGTTTATATTAACAATGACACCTAAGGTTTGATAAGTGATAACCATACTTCTTTGGCTTATTATTATATTTATATATATATAATATATATATTATATTATATATATATTTATTTATTATAGTATTATATAATCAGATTCAGTTCTGTTCTATGATCTTAGATGAATGCCAGTTAATAGATCAAGTTCACTTTGCACTAACTAATTATCTTGCAGATTTGCCATTTTTGCCCCCATTGGTTCTCTTGCAAAGAGTACTTTGACATCTGAAATTTACAGTATCTAAACTTTTTTCTTTGCAGTAGATTCTATCTGTAATGTTATCATGTGCCATGATTTTTTGTTTTTTCCATCCATCATGCCAACATCCTCTTGGGATGTATCTGGTACAAAATTTGCATGGCTACACTTAAGTTGATTCTATATTTTTTTTTCTGTTGACAGGTGGTCAAAATATCTTTGTTCTTTTAATGTGCTGGTTGGAAATGGTACCAAAATGGTTGATTGAAAAATTTACTGCTTTTAGTTTTATTCTTTCAGATCATTTGGAACATTTAGCTTCAGCTATCAGCAACATCATTAAAGGTTTTGTTTTCACCTTTAAGAGAAAAGTTTGTGTCTGAATATGAAGTTAAATAAGCTTAATCTGAAGTTCTGAACTATTTTTGGAACATTGCACTCTATGCGAGTAAAGTAGAAGACAAAATACCTTAGTTTGCTTGCGCCGCTGTCACAATGTATACAAACAATACATACAGAAATATTAACAAGAAAAAAATCAGCATTTATACTTTTGTCTGCAAGATCTTCAGAACTCATGTTACAACACTTATACAGATCTGAAACATATCTTTTTGAATAGAATCATTGAGCACTGTCTACAAATTATTCAATAATCAAAATAACTATTGAGTTTGTGCATGTGGGGTGAAGTCTTTACAGAATTGTATCAAACACATTCAACATGGCTTTCCTGAGAGTTAAATCTGTACGAGGTGTTGAAGAGATTGATCAAGAATCTGTTAAGTATTGAAAGAAATCTCTTGTTATCAACGTGCTGTACCTTGCACATATACGATGGCCCCATATTTTTGCATAATCCAGAGGGATATGTCCTTTGCTATCGGCTAGATTAATGTTAGCACCAGCAGCTATGAGTGCTTCCAAACACTTTGCTGAGCCTTCTATTGCAGCTTGGTGACTTGGTGTCAGCATATCAACATTAAATCTGGAAAAAAAGAGTGGAAAAATCAAAATTTAAAATCTCACCCTTGTCACCCTGTCAACAGGTTATGTACATGTAAAACAGCGAACGTATATAAAGTTTTGTTCTTCAATTATCATTAGTTTGTACGTTATTAATATCATTAGTTATCAATTGTTTGCACACTATTAATATTAGGTATCATTAGCTTGTATAGTATTAGTTATCATTAGTTTGTACATTATTAATATCATTATTTATATCATTATTTGTTACATTATTAATATCATTAGTTATCATACAGTACTTCATCAATGTGATACTCACTCAACTTCATTTTCATACTAACAAGAACCATTTTTTGCAGACTAGGTATTCTTAAAGGAACAAAATATGTGTGGTTGTAAAATGTCTACTCTCACTTGTTGCTACATTGCATACAAACAACAATAGAACTAGCCCTGATTCAAAGGAAAGTGCAAATGGTTTGCTTTCAGTTATGTCAATTAGTTCTCTGACACATGAAAGCTAATTGTAGTCATAGGTTAATTTGTGTAATTAATCTTTTTTTTTTTATTGCTTACTACTTAATGAAGTGAAAGTAAGTCTGCCCAATAGAAAATTGTGGTTGATTTAAATAACTTTCCAACTTCCCAACTGCCATCTGATGAGCCTTAAATACACATTACTCAATTTTGCAAACATGATTAGTTTGTAAGTACTGTAACTTACAAAGAAAGAGTTACTGCTTACTTCTCTAAAATGTACACGAAATTGATAATCATTCATTTATGTCTAGAAAACAAATGTTAGGAAATGTACGATTGAATCAGAGACTGATTGCTTTAGTTGACAACAGCGAGTTGCCTAGGGAGTTTACATGAAATGTCTTGTATTCAAAATGGGTCTTGTTGTTTTGGATAAATAGAACAAAATCACTAAGTCATTCACATGTTTCCACTTATAGCCACACATGACCCAACATGTGCAAAGGGTTGTTGGTATTCAAAATATGAATGCCTAACATAAAAAAAAAGTGCATAAGCTCACCAGTGAAAATGAATAACTCCTGTTAGAAATGTGGCAATCCAAGAAAAATAAATCATCTGGGGCCCGGAGGCATGATGTCCATTTAATTGTCCGAAGAAACGCGTCCAAACAAAAATACACTTTAAATTTACTCCTCCTTGGATAACACAAGCGATGAAAGTTTTTACAGGTGAGAAATAATATCCAAAATTAAATATGTGAGAAAACCTAATAGTAGTTGTTGTAGTTGGTGTAGTGTAGATGAATAGTAGTATAGTTCCTAGAGTCTTAGCAGAAGATACTTGTTCCTTTTGTGGAAGCCTTCTACTAAGAACTGCACATGGTAAAGATCTACCGGATTATGCAATGTGCTAGAATTTAGACTGTCTCTTGATTGGCCAGTTGTTGCCATGGTACAAAAACAACTACTGTACTAGGGTACAGTAGTTATGGTATTGCAACAAGAGTGAGCTTAGCTGGTCTAAATTCTATACAGTGACAATGCTGAAAAGGCTGACCAGTGGTGAACAAAAGAGATAGTTTCAAAAGGAATGCTGGTCTGTTGGTGTTGAAAGGCAACTGATGGTGATGTAATAAAATCAGCTGACAATTGTAAACAAACTGTGATGAAGTGCAAATGTTTCTAAAATTGATGATTAAATTTCGCTACAGCTACTCCCTTCCTAGATCAACATGACGGTTAGTTGATCGATACAAAAAAAAAAAAATTTCAGTTATTGCTAAGTAAACCTAGATGTCCTTTCATCCATTGCTATACTGGGCAAAACGAGCTGGAAAATGAATGCGGCGACCTGACCTAGTTGTCCGCACGGGTGGAGAAGTAATAACAGGAACAGGTAGAAAATTAGAGGTGTCCCCTGAAGAAACCGCTTTGTTAGGGAATGAATTGTCCATGCTTGGAGGAGACGGGAGATGAGCGACTTTGAGTCTATCAACACTGACGGATTCATTCTTTCCCTTCATTTCCAAAATGAAGAACTTTGCCATCCTACGACAAACTTTGTATGGTCCATCATACTGTGGTTGGAGTGATGGCCGAACAGCATCACACCTGATAAATACGTGCGAGCAATCTTGCAGACCAGGTGGAACGTGGGAAGTTGAAGTTTGCGAACGTGTTTGTGCAGGGTTAACGTCCGTCATGTAGTTGCGAAGGCGATGAACATAGTCACCTGGATCAGAGAAAGAGTCTTTGGTTGTCGGTGCCACCAGCTGTCCTGGAACTTTCAGTGTAGTACCATACACCAGTTCTGCCGGTGTGCATCCAAGATCCTCTTTCACAGTTGTGCGTATGCCCAAAAGTACAATCGGTAGAAACTCTTGCCATTTGCTGGGATCAGACTGTGCTCGAAGTGCTGCTTTCAACTGACGATGGAATCGTTCCACGATACCATTAGCTGCAGGGTGATAAGCAGTGGTGCGCGTACGAGAGCTCCCAAGAAGCGAAGTGAGTGCTTGAAAGAGTCGCGATTCAAATTGCCTCCCCCTGTCCGTGGTGATGGTCGAGGGTGTGCCTAATCGCGAAATCCACTCATGCACAAGAGTCCTAGCTACAGTCTCTGCTGTAATGTCCGATATAGGGTAAGCGTCAGCCCATCTTGTAAACCGATCGATACAGGTTAGCATATAACAATATCCATTTGATGAAGGCAATGGGCCGACTAAGTCCATATGGATATGACTGAATCTAGCGTCCGGAGAAGTGTAGGTTCCAATTGGTGCCTTGATATGACGATGGATCTTAGAACGCTGGCAAGATAGGCATGAACGGGCCCATGTACGAATGTCCTTGTTAATACTTGGCCAAACAAAGCGTGATGTGATTAATGACTGGGTAGAGCGTATGCCAGGATGCGACATATTATGCAACGCTTCAAATACTGTGCGGCGATGCTTCTTTGGAACGTACGGTCTCTCGTGGTCTGTAGAGACATCGCACCAAATCATCCCACCGCTTGAAGGTCGTGGCACTTGTTTAAATGTCAATGAAGGTGATTTCTGAATCTCTTCCCATTCATCGTCATTCTGATCCGCTGCGATCCGATCAAAATCAACAGTAAATGATGTGTGGAGAGCATCCACATGTAGTCGTGACAAGGCATCAGCGACTGTGTTGTCTACACCGTGTACATGCTGAATGTCTGAAGTAAACTGCGAGATATAGTCCAACTGGCGAATTTCTCTTGGGGAGTGACGATCAGGCTTTGATCGCAAAGCGTAGGTTAACGGCTTATGATCTGTGTACACTGTGAACTCGCGTCCTTCCAAGAAATGGCGAAAATGACGAATCGTGAGGTAAACAGCTAACATTTCCCGGCCAAAAGTACTGTATCTAGTCTCTGTAGGATTGAGTCGCTGTGAAAAGAAAGCAATCGGCTTCCAAGTACCATCATCGCACTGTTGAAGGACGCCACCAACTGCTACATCTGACGCGGCAACCATCAAGCTTGTCTGGAGGCCTGTTGCAGGATGTACAAGCAAGGTAGCATGGGCGAGTTCCTCCTTTGCACGCTCGAACGAACTAATACACTGTTCCGTCCACTCGACTGCCTTGGCTGACCGCTTCGGCTGGCCACGGAGCATATCAGTCAATGGTGCAAGAATAGCTGCTGCCTTAGGGATGAACCGTCGATAGAAATTCAAGAGTCCCAGGAACCGACGGAGCTGGCGAATAGAAGAAGGTCGAGCAAATTCGCGAATCTCCTTCACACGCTTCTCGAGAGGTCGAATGCCATCTGTGTCGATGTGATGTCCTAAGAAGACGAGAGAGCTCACACCAAACACGCACTTGGCAGGGTTGATCACTATACCATACTCCTGAAGGCGAACAAAAAGCTGTCGGAGATGCACCTTATGCTCTTCTTCTGATGCACTAGCGATTAGCATGTCGTCGATATACACGAAAATGAAAGGCAAACCCCTGACTACTTCATCCATCAAGCGCTGGAAAGACTGGGCTGCATTTCGAAGTCCGAATGGCATTCGTGTAAACTCATAGAGGCCGAAAGGTGTAGTAATTGCCGTCTTCGGTATATCAGCTGGCTCTACGGGAATCTGATGATAGGCCTTCACAAGATCTATTTTCGAAAAGATCTTCTTGCCATCCAACGATGCCGTGAAATCCTGGATGTGTGGGATTGGGTAGCGATCTGGTACAGTATGAGCATTCAGAGCGCGGTAATCCCCACATGGACGCCAGTCACCTGGTGTAGATTTCGGGACCATATGGAGAGGTGATGACCAATTGCTGGATGATGGTCTGATGATTCCAAGTTCCTGCATGTGCTCAAATTCAGAACGTGCCATCTTCAAACGATCGGCAGCTAAACGACGGGGACGTGCGTAAACTGGAGGTCCTGTTGTTACGATGTGGTGCGTAACAGTATGCTTGACAGCTTTTGGGCGATAGTCAGGACGAGTGATATCTGGAAACTCCTTCAAAATTTCGGTATACTTAACACTGCCTGCACCTGGTGATCGTGAAAACATAGGACTGACAGATTTCGTGTGTAGTGGGGCACAGATGCCATTGACCATGAGCTTTGTTGTAGAGTCGAGAAGTCTCTGATGTCTAACATCCACAACGAGTCCAAACTCATCCAAAAAATCTGCTCCAATGATGGGTGTAGGAAGATCTGCAACCACGAAAACAAAACGAAAAGTCCTTCTGAGGCCTAAGTTCAAAGTGAGGGAGCGTTCACCATATGTAGGTATGCGAGACTTATTAACCGCTTCCAATGTTATATCTGAACGTGCATGTCGTTGGTTGTCAAATGAAGATGGTGTGATTACGCTCACTTCAGCTCCAGTATCAACTAAAAACTTAATACCACTGATCCGGTCGTGAATGTAGAATAAGCGACCGTTCTTAGCACCAGCACGGGTCGTCGCCCTTATTCCCGGCTGGCTCTGTCGTTTCCCTGGGCATTGGTGGCGTAAGACTGTTGAGAATCGCTGGAGAACGAAGAAGATTGCTTAAAGTTACATGGTGGTGTACACTTGAGAGCTCCTGCACCATGTTTCCAGTGATACCAACAGAAAGGGCGCTTCTCACTACTACTCCTGCTACGTTGTCTGTCGGAACGAAATGGGCGCCTATTTGGAGATCGACCACCTTCACGCCGAAAATGTGTTGTCAACGATTGAACTTGGAATGTAAGTCTGTCTACTTGTTGTCTGAGTTGTGACAAATCTGAAGAACATGCACAACTTGGAGCAGGAGATGAAGGCGTACTCACAGCTGAAACAGTACTTGTTGAACCAACGTCAATGATTCTATCGGCCAAGTCTGCTAACTGCGTCACCTTCATGTCATCGCGGCTTGACGCTAGAATCGTCTGGACATGATGAGGGAGTCGCTGCAAGAATAACTGTTTGAAGATTGTCTCATCAAGCTTGTCACTTCCAAGCAGTTGTTCCATTCTGCGTAGTAGCTGAGAAGGTTTCCGATCCCCTAGTTCTTCTTGAGTAAGCAACTGGTGGAGTCTTTTCTGCTCGGAGACTGATGTCCTGCGAATCAATTCGGCTTTGAGGTGCGAATAGGGTGTGTCTGTAGGAGGGTTCATTAAAATATCCCTGACTTCCTGCGCGATCTCAGGTTGTAGTGCGGACACTATGTACGCGAACTGAGTCTGCTCTGATGTAATTCCTCTCGTCATAAACTGAGCTTGGACTTGAGCAAACCATACAGCGGGATCGTTCGGCCAGTACGGTGGAAGCTTTAAGGCGACTGCTGCGACCTGTGATACATCAGGGGCAGATTTATTAGCTGATTGCGGATCCATGTTGAAAACAAAAAGATTCACTGAATTGTGAAACTGATGAACTTATGTGACTTGAAAAACGGGGTCACCAATTGTTGGTATTCAAAATATGAATGCCTAACATAAAAAAAAAGTGCATAAGCTCACCAGTGAAAATGAATAACTCCTGTTAGAAATGTGGCAATCCAAGAAAAATAAATCATCTGGGGCCCGGAGGCATGATGTCCATTTAATTGTCCGAAGAAACGCGTCCAAACAAAAATACACTTTAAATTTACTCCTCCTTGGATAACACAAGCGATGAAAGTTTTTACAGGTGAGAAATAATATCCAAAATTAAATATGTGAGAAAACCTAATAGTAGTTGTTGTAGTTGGTGTAGTGTAGATGAATAGTAGTATAGTTCCTAGAGTCTTAGCAGAAGATACTTGTTCCTTTTGTGGAAGCCTTCTACTAAGAACTGCACATGGTAAAGATCTACCGGATTATGCAATGTGCTAGAATTTAGACTGTCTCTTGATTGGCCAGTTGTTGCCATGGTACAAAAACAACTACTGTACTAGGGTACAGTAGTTATGGTATTGCAACAAGAGTGAGCTTAGCTGGTCTAAATTCTATACAGTGACAATGCTGAAAAGGCTGACCAGTGGTGAACAAAAGAGATAGTTTCAAAAGGAATGCTGGTCTGTTGGTGTTGAAAGGCAACTGATGGTGAT
The DNA here is from genome assembly GCF_037975245.1 of Apostichopus japonicus. Lineage (NCBI taxonomy): Eukaryota > Metazoa > Echinodermata > Holothuroidea > Aspidochirotida > Stichopodidae > Apostichopus > Apostichopus japonicus. The sequence goes on from NC_092565.1 coordinate 15,071,025, forward strand.
GTAATAAAATCAGCTGACAATTGTAAACAAACTGTGATGAAGTGCAAATGTTTCTAAAATTGATGATTAAATTTCGCTACAGGGTGATTGCACACTTTATGATCTTGTTACACAAAAAAACTTGTCCCGATATTTTGAGTCAATCATTTGATGTGCTACATAACAAAATTTGTTGTTCTGATGGGAGAATTTCTGCCTTTCAATGTACAGTTTATTTACTATATGATTGAAATGTTGCAGACTAGTGTGCCACCTCCCTACATTCTGCAATCATCACATATATACAAGCAAAAACTTTAGAAGTTACAGGAAACAAGTATTTTTTTCCCGCCTGAAAATGTTGGTGCCCCTCCTTAACATTTTGGTGCCTTTTCCCCAATTCAGAATTCCTGGCTACAGGCCTATGTTGCTACCCCTCCCATCCCTTACCAAATAAAAAACCCTGAAAAAAAATGGGCATGCATATTGACATACACAGAAGGATCAGCTCCTTTGTCCAGTAAGTATTGCAGACACTGTATCCCTCTTTTGCCAGTACGACTGTTGATAGACAAATGGAGTGCCCTCCAACCTGTTGAACTTGCCAAATTTACATCAACATTACACGATTCCACAAGGAATTTCAAACACTCCAGTCTTCCATGCAATGCTGCCAGATGAATTGCTGCGAGGCCCTGTCAAACCAACAATAAAAGTATATTAAATAACCTTGAGTATACAGGTGTATACCCTAGTATATATGCCTATCGGAAGTACTGAAGGCATAATGTGATTTCACTTTTGGAAGAGTCCATTGTTTCACACGATTTATGCAAGAAATTTATGTAGTATAGCAAGTTCTCAAACGAGACGAACAGAAAGCATATTTGAAACTAATGGAGATGGGGTAAAAGTGAAATACAAGTGTGACAAATTGTGTACAATCATTCTATAAGCTAGGAAACTAAGGTTAAGGGGAAGTCTGTAAAAGTATGACTAAATATAAATGACTTTTTATACTCTCTTTTTCCTCTGTAAATCCTTCCTAGATTAGGTACGAGAATATAACATGAGCCTATTTTCAAAATCGTTTGCATTTAGGCCTAGGCTAAGGTAGGTAATTGGCAACATTTCTTGTTGTTCCTCAGAATTTCAATCAACAGGAGCATTAATTTAGGCCTAAGCTATCCCTATACCCATAACTTGGCTAGGTCTATATAATAAAGCTCCTACTACTACTAGACGTGTAGGCCTAGGACTAGTACGTTTTGAGGTCATTGCCTTTTTAACTCAAATCTCAATGGCATGTTATGCGATTTCATCTTCTCATATACTGTGGAGGGATGTGGCAATAGCTCTGTGACTTACGTTACGATCAAATCTTGAGGCATCTTTTTCACCCTTTAGAGACTGTTTCAGCCAAGCTGTATCTCCTATGGCAGCAGCCATGAATTCATCATGAGTGAATGCTTTCACTGCCGCCTTCTGTTTGATTCTTTTCCTTTTCTTGCTCCCTACATTTCTGCCTGAAAAAGTGGATGTTGATGCATCCAAAGACTTCATTTCAGCCATTTCACAAATTTTCGGTTTTATTTTTACTTGAAGCTCTTCAAACCTACATTCCGGACCCTCCACGTTGCTATGTTTTGGTTAGACCAAACTGAATTTGTGCGTAGGTCTATGCGAACGTGATTTATACGATATTTACTACATGAACAAACGTAGCAAAGTTGTGGCAATGGACCTGTGTGTATATGTACAAGGACCAATGTCACGAAAGAAGATGTTTACCGTTGCCACGGAACCACTTCCGGTATTCCGCAACTCAAGTTGATGCTCTACACCGAAGGTTCACGTTGGATAACGGAGTGGCAGGATAAAAGTTAGTTGAAGTAGAGTTTTGAAGAAAAAAACGAGTACCTTCATCATTGACCCTATTATAGGCCCCTTAATTTTTGCAATATAAAATGTTTCACGATATTTATGATATGATACATGTAGGCTACCAAGTACTTAAATGGGTGAGCGGCGTTTCTCAGTGTAGGCTTATACCGTATCCGCGACATATTTCGATCACATACTTGTAGTCGGCCTCTATCCAAACAGTAGGCATAAAGCTAGGCTAGATTAAACTAAAAATACACGAGATGAGTAATTAGTTAAAATTAGATGGATATGTTAAACGAAGGAAAATTAAACATCACCAAAAACGTAGCAAATAAATACGAATTGGAATTAGGCTACTTGGTTGGTAATGGTTGGCTGATTTTCATCATGCACTTTTCATCTTGATAGACATTACACTGCCTACCTTAACTTTTAAGGCCCTAAATTATAAACAAAATATTATGGATATGGTAGACTGCACTATTGGTGGTATGGAGATCAAGATCCAGTCCATTAGTGGTCATCATGTCATTTGTTGTTGAATGTACCATTTCAATCTCGGTGTTCAGTATGTGTACCCAGCACAATATGAGCACAAAAGAGTCATATATGTGCTAAAGTCTAAAGAAATGCAAAAGAGTAGCTTCTTTCTTTTTTACAGTAATGTTCACCCTAACCTTCATAGATACATACTGCACACCAAGTTTGCAATGATACCTTCATTGACATTGGAGTTACGATCACCTATGGACTTGATCCCAATTTTTTAGCGGGAATCATTAGACTGCCTAATTTTGGTGTTTGCTAGCCAACAGAACATTTCATTTCTCAGAACTGATGAGTTTTACATTTTATTTAAGAATGTTTTACCTAAGCTGAGGAATAATTAAAAGGCGTTACCAAATATTGTGACGTAACCTTTTGTTTTAGGAAATAAGCTGTTAATCAAGACTTTGCCTGTCCTGGAGAAATGGCTGCCAGCCGGAGCTCACAGCGAAATGCCAGGGAGTTCTTTGAACTTAAGCAAAGAGCTGTTCGGTTCTACAAAGAAAATAAAGTGCCCGAGAAGCTGGAAGATATTCTGAATGCTATGGTCTACGAGCAACCACCAGATGTTTATGGGAGGCTGGTAATGAAAAAGATTTTTCTGTAATGAGTAATGTGTTTGCAAGATTTCCCTATACATTCTCCAATGCATAACCATATTTTGCTATCGTATGTATGAAATGGAAAAGCCCTGTAACTAATTATAAGCCTCTGTAATCGTCATTTATCACTTTTTATTTGAATAGATTTAGCAGTTTTTCATTGATCCCTAAGTGCTTTCAAATGTCCTTGTTTAAAACTAATGATAGCATGCTCAGGACCCATTAGTCCTTTTGTAATGTGGCACTCCATATAAAGTAGTTATAACATTACAAAACTTGCAAAAGCTACTAAGATATGAAAAACATAATTTTGTTTGTCTGTTTATTTTTTTTTAAAACAGAGTCCAGATGCTGGGTATTCCTTAATTGAAGAATGTTAAGCAGTAAGCACCCATCAAAGCAAACCCATTGGCCTTTTGCTTATTCTACCATGGTGGAATTGGTCTGCTCACATGCTTGACATCTTTGCAAAAACCCTGTGCCAAATAAAACCTTTTTTCTTTTCATTTTCTACCAGTCTGAATACTTTGAGTCTATTTCGAGCCCTATTGTCATCAGCAAATTCCAAGCTAATCAAGTGTTGGATAGCAGAGGACAACCAACCATTCAAGCAGATGTTCACTGTATTAGAAAAGGGATTGAGGAGGTATAATCAGTCAATCCTAACATACAGATATTTCATCCACATTTAAAGTTGAAGTCTATATGTTAGTGATGCTTGACACTTGAAACTTGAGTGTATTCTTTGAGTCTATAACCAGAGATGACTGAGCACTTTCTTAGGGTATCATTCTGGGAGTGTGCTGCCCAAAGGAATTTGCATCATATGTGTAGAGGTTGGGGGGGGGGGCTTCTTTCTTTACTGCAAAGGAGATGGTGGGGGGGTCCTGCATGCTGCAACACTAACACCATTAATCTGTATTATTACACACCAACCAAATTAATGATCACTTGGCACAATTTGATATTGTTTGTGACTGCTTCAGGGACAACATACCTTTTTTTGAACAACACTGATGAGTCTTACAGCAGCTTACAGGCAAAGAAAACTTTTTTCTCTCATTTGGCTACTGTGCAAATATTTGATAATGAAATGTCTCAATGATGAACTTTGTGAGGGTTCGTCATTTAATATGAATCCAGCTTTTAACATTTTGAAGAATATTTTGTGTTTGCTATAAATTTTCATAAGTTTTGTGCTGAGTAGTTGCTAATATTTTGATAAATTGACTGACCAGACCCAATTCAGAGAATGAGCTTCCATGCTGTGCATATATTACAAATAAGACAAAACTACCATGACACAGCACCAAAATACAAGAATGAATTGACTGCTATAGTTTTGAGGATGAAATTCCAATTAATAATGAACACACTGAAGCTGAATCCTGTTCATTTCAATCCTTGCAACCATAAAATATCTTCTTTGCAGGAAATGTTGTCTTTTATCCTCCACTCTGTAATCTATGGTTCATCTCCTAGTAACTAGCAATGTAATTGCTACTAGCATTACATCGTCTAGATGCATCACTGTATTAACTAAATTATAATATGTTTTTGTTTCATTCAAGTGCATGGCATCAAGTACAATGGCAAGCTTTAATCATCTCACAGATACTGCACCACCAGATCAGAAAGAATCAGAGGATAAAGAGAGGCAAGAATCAGTATTAGCTGCCATAGAGTTTATCCAAGGACCAATAAGTGAAGGATTATCAGGTTTGGATCCTACTCAACAGAAAGAGGCAGATGATATAGTTTGGTAAAAATATTGCTCATTCTTTGGAATTAACAAGTAAAGGAAGTTTTGGCTGAACATGATTTATGCTTTCTGATGCATTATTTTGTACAGGAAACAGTATTACCCTCAAGCAATAGATTTAATTGATCACAACTGGCCAGCTGTGGATGATTTGACCCCTAGCTCAATGTCAATAAGTGTTGCCTACAAGGCCAGAAGCCTGTTCTATTTGGAAAATGGGAATTAACATTGGTTTTATCAAAGATTTGTATTCATTTCTTCAATTGTGACAAACAAGATGTGTCCAAATGTGATGCATTGCCTAATATGCAAATAGGTTCACTTATTGCATTACACATCTATTAGATTGCTGGTTTCTCAATCTTTCCAAGCTTATAGTCATTGTATTTGATCAATCAATCATTTCAGAAGGGGTTAAGTTGAATTATTTTTTGCACTCAATAAATTTGTTATGTTACAATTTATCTTTAAATAGGGAAGACAGAATATGTGATATTTCTTTGTTCCTCCCTGTTTTAATATGTTATATCTCTTGAAATTATTTTGAATAGTTCTATCATCAACAAATTGAAAGAAGAAAATGAAGCCTTAAATGAAGAGAAATCTCCAGCTAAAGTTGAGATTGCAGACGAAGCCAAGTCGGAGACTTCTAAACCGGAGACCAAGAATGCCTCAGCCAAAGGCAAAAAGAAGAGCGGTAGTGCCAAGTCAACTACGGTAGTGATACAGGAACCTAAGGAGCCTATGTTTTGTGGGTGTAATGCTGTGTGTGTCGTATCACAGGCAGTAGCCAGGGTGGGGTCAGAGGTCAAAGGCATCCCACTATACGAGTATATTGCTTCCCTATGTTACGAGGTAAGTGCCAATACTGTTATATGTTGATGGTTTCAAGTTATGTCATGTGCTGACATATTAATATAAAATAAATCTTAAACTCTAGTTTCAAAGCAATTTGTGCAGAGAGGGAAATATGATATTTACAGTGGAAAAATTTATTTCCTAGCATAATTTCTGATAGTAATATACAAAATAAATAAACTTGATGTAAAACTTTAGTAGCAATAGGGTTTTCTGTGACTGCAGGATGCCCTGGTCATAAATGAAAAGGTTACGACAATAGAAATCTGACCAGGATGTAATGTACCAATCTTTAAACTCCTATTTAGTCAGGTAGAATAACATTCAGTGCGATGACCTCTGCATAGCAATCCTCAGGGTCTCCCAGCTGACCCTTATCCTTAGTTGGACATGAAAAGAACACATGGCATGTCCATATATGAGCTTCTTTGTTGGCAGACAGGGGGCTCCTGGTCTGGTGAGCTCCTTCATTGAACTTTATTCATCCTCAAAGTCGTTGTAAGAGAAATAAGCAGCAACATTCTCAACGTCTTAATTCGTGCTATTTTGTAACAGAACAGGACTTGAAGTTAGTAGAATAGTGTCACCTTTTAAAATGATAGTCAAGGGGTAAATTTAGTTCTGAACGGTGAATTGGAACACATTCTAAGCATCTTGGTGAAATTTGCATGTGTAGAATGTGTGTGTATCTCTTTAGTCAAGAGTTAGTATACCCCTGGAGCAGGCATTTAGGCAGCCAGTTGTCTTTTGCACGGCCGCTTTCGCAAAATGACAGCCTAGTTTTCTGTGCACGGCTTGCAAAATATATATGAAGCTGTGCAAAGTTTTCACTACTGAGTACGCAAATATACAGAGCTACAGAAATGAGACAACGATGTCAATATTGTTTTGGTTTTTCTCTGGTTTGTTTCCGACTTTCCCTAATTTTAGCAATCAAATCTTGTATTGACTAACTAAGCAGCTTGCATTTTACCCTCCGATATCTCTAAAAACAGTTTTTAATGGGGTGTTGCGTTCGGCATCAAGTTGCCCCAAAAGGTAGGACGCCCACTTTTAAAATTTGGTTACCCACATCTACCATTTCTGCCTCAACCCCTGCCCTGGAGTATATTTTTAGTATCCTCATGCATGCTTCTTGGAAATCTATTATTAATTCAAGTTTTCGTAGCATGATATAAATACTAACAGTTTCTAATGCATTGTTGGAAAGAATCAAGATTAAGAGAGATGAAAAAGATATCAAGTGCCACAAGAAAGCAGGAAGTATTAGTTTGTTTCATTCTCTATAACATACATGTATACATTGCTGTTGGCTGTAACATTGATAATATAGTTACTGCTACTTTAACATGTCATGTAGCTTTATTGACTATGTAACCATCCATTCATTATTGACAGATTCTTATTGATATGGTAATGTTCATTGCTTTTAAATTATGATATGGTGATGTGTTTTTGCTCTTATAGGAGTACTCAGACTACTCTGTGATCTCATCTCATTACTGTTTCCTTCATTCAAACAGGATTCTCCTTATCAGTTCTCCTATATCCCTTACCTTAATATTATGATATGGTAATGTGTTTGTACTGTTATAGGAGTACTCAGACTACTCTGTGACAATGATCTCATCTCATTTCTGCTTCCTTCATTCAAACAGGATTCTTCTTATCAGTTCTCCTATATCCCTTACATTAATATTATGATATGGTAATGTGTTTGTACTGTTATAGGAGTACTCAGACTACTCTGTGACAATGATCTCATCTCATTACTGTTTCCTTCATTCAAACAGGATTCTCCTTATCAGTTCTCCTTTCCCATACCCATGATGACTGTTCTTTCATCTGGCAAGGCCTCTCCAGGAAAACAAAATTTACTGAAAGAAGTTCTTCTAATTCCCAAACCAGATCTCTCATTCCGTGAGGTAAAATCACTTGATGATATATAATAGCCATCATGTATATTGTTTGTTCTAAATGATATGACATCTAAGAATGAAACATATCCAAAGTTTCTATATTTTATACTATTATTCTTTGGTTGCATTCCTCTATATTTCACTCAAACAACTAGAACAATGTTACCTAAGAATGATAAGTAGGATAAAGAAAAAGACTACACCTTAGAATAGTTGTAGAGAAACTGTGGATATCTTTTGTGAATAAAACATGCAGGTTGCACTTGGTTGTTACTGTGTGTCACACTTTGACCAATCCATAAATTTCCACATAAGTGGATATCCCAAGAAGAGAAGGTAAACACTGCTTGATCTAATACAGAATATTTGTGTCCCACTAACCTTGTGTAATCTTTATTTATTTATGTTTAGTTTCTTGCATAAGTATTTTGTAAGACTAATTACATTTTTCCATTATTTAAACGCTGATGTGATTTGACGGCAATGCAGAAATCTCACAAAATTTAACGTTTTAGTTGGGTTTTTTTTAATTTCTTTTCAGTCTGTGCAACAACTGACTCAGATTTACCAACGAGTCAGCAATCTACATTTCTCTAAAGTTGGAGTAAGTTGAGTATTCTGAAATATACTTTTTAAATTCACTATTTAGGGTTTTAATTAAATAGTAGATTTTAAGTATAACATACAAAATGAAGAGAATAACTTTGGCTTTCACTTACCTCAACTATCCCAGCTCTCTCAGGTATTTTCTGATGTTGTTTACCGTCCCAATATCGTCAAAGTGATCGCTGAAATCACAGCGACTGATTCTTAATACTGGAAATAGGAAGTGTCTACTTGGTTATCATAATAGTAAGTTGTGGCTTGCCAGTGTTTTCAACGTGTTTGCCTGTTTTTAGTTGAGTGGGTGTAACCTTTACAATTTATTTGTTTGCTAGTTAACCAGAGTGGCACTGCCAAGAACGGCAGGGGAGGGTGAGGGGGAGCCATGTCTCCCTCCAGATTTCTCGATCGGTACTGTAATATTTCTTACAAGTTGGTAAGCCTTCATGGTTAGTTTTTTTTTTCTATCTTCATATCTCTATCTTCATAGGTGGTAGCCTACTACACCAATGACTTTGGAGGAGTTTGTCCACAATATGACAGACCAGACCAACTTCTGGATCATATCACAGAGGCTTTACTGAGTTTAGGCCTCACAGCTGGAGAAGATGTATTCATTGGGCTCAACTGTGCTGCACATGAAATATATGATCCTGTAGGTGATCCCATTCTTGGCTGTAGTTACATGATCCTGTAATAGATCCCATTATTATATCTTGTGACTGCTGCCCAATAATTATATCATTGGATCTTGTGACATAAGATATATGATCCTGTAATTGATCACATTTGTTGGCTCTAGTTATATGATCCTGTAATAGATCCCAATATTAGATCTTGTGACTGTTGCCCATGAATTATATCATTGGATCTTGTGACATAAGATATATGATCCTGTAATTGATCACATTTGTTTGCTCTAGTTATATGATCCTGTAATAGATCCCAATATTAGATCTTGTGACTGCTGCCCATGATTTATATCATTAGATCTTGTGACATAAGATATATGATCCTGTAATTGATCACATTTGTTTGCTCTAGTTATATGATCCTGTAATAGATCCCAATATTAGATCTTGTGACTGCTGCCCATGATTTATATCATTAGATCTTGTGACATAAGATATATGATCCTGTAATTGATCACATTTGTTTGCTCTAGTTATATGATCCTGTAATAGATCCCAATATTAGATCTTGTGACTGCTGCCCATGATTTATATCATTAGATCTTGTGACATAAGATATATGATCCTGTAATTGATCACATTTGTTTGCTCTAGTTATATGATCCTGTAATAGATCCCAATATTAGATCTTGTGACTGTTGCCCATGAATTATATCATTGGATCTTGTGACATAAGATATATGATCCTGTAATTGATCACATTTGTTTGCTCTAGTTATATGATCCTGTAATATATCCCATTATTAGATCTTGTGACTGCTGCCCATGAATTATATCATGAAATCTTGTGACATAAGATATATGATCCTGTAATTGATCACATTTGTTTGCTCTAGTTATATGATCCTGTAATAGATCCCATTATTAGATCTTGTGACTGCTGCCCATGAATTATATCATGAAATCTTGTGACATAAGATATATGATCCTGTAATTGATCACATTTGTTTGCTCTAGTTATATGATCCTGTAATAGATCCCATTATTAGATCTTGTGACTGCTGCCCATGAATTATATCATTAGATCTTGTGACTTCAAGTATATGATCCTGTAATTGATCACATTTGTTTGCTCTAGTTATATGATCCTGTAATAGATCCCATTATTAGATCTTGTGACTGCTGCCCATGAATTATATCATTAGATCTTGTGACTTCAAGTATATGATCCTGTAATTGATCACATTTGTTTGCTCTAGTTATATGATCCTGTAATAGATCCCAATATTAGATCTTGTGACTGCTGCCCATGAATTATATCATTAAATCTTGTGACATGAGGTATATGATCCTCTAAGTGATCCCATTTTTTTGCTCTAGTTATATGGTCCTGTAATAGATCCCAATATTAGATCTTGTGACTGTTGCCCATGAATTTTATAATCCTGTAAGTGATCCCATTGTTGGATCTTATGACTGGCTCACAAGTTGTATGATCCTGTACTGTAAGTGATCCCATTGTTAGATCCTGTGACCGTTGCCAAATAATCATATAATCCTGTAAGTCGTGACTATTGCCCATGAATTAGATAATTCTGTAAGATATCCCATTGTTTGATCACATGACTGTTGATATACATAATTTGTTTGGTCAATTATCAGGATAAGGGCAAGTATGAGGTCATGAGTGGTGCACTGAAGACAGGAGATGATATGTTGGAGGTTTATGGTGACCTCATCACCAGATACCCAGGGATCATCGCTCTAATTGATCCCCTTAGGAAACATGTGAGTTCAATTATCTTTAGTAACCGATTCTTACCTTAGGAATGATTCGTCACCATTGTTCTTAGATTGTGCATGTACCAGTAGAACGGTGAGTTCTTCCAATCAGTGTATAGACAAGGTGTTAAGCACATTTTTCTACAATCTTTGCTATCGTCGGACAAAATTAAGAGCTTGTTGAGGCAATGAAGCTTTTGCAAATAACCGAAAGCAGTTATACAAATGTTATAAAGAAAGTAACACAGTGTTCTGCTTATTTGAACTCAAGTGGGCAGATCATCCCAGCTCGGATCTTTGGGGCATTTATCTGTAAATTCCCAACCTAAGTAAAGGACCACTCCACATGGGTGTGTTCTTTGTCAAAGTCCTTATTAAGTACACACTGTTTGCAGTTAATTAGGGGGGAGAGATGAACTGAAATTTGTTTTAACTGCATGAATTTATATACTGTAGATCATTAAATACTGAGTGGAATCTCTAACTACCAGAGATGATTGGCAATAACAGTCAAGAAACCTGTGTATCTATCTAGGTTAATTAATTCCAGTTGGGTGAAATAAACCTGTAGAAAAGGGATGTGTGAGGGACTTTTGTAATAAATGGAAATACAAAGAGTAGCAAACAAGAAGGATCATTTGATGGTACCTAAATTAAGCAAAGACCGACTTTCCTTAGTTTACATAACCGTGGAAACTTGTGAATGTAAACACTGACCTAACATTTTGGAAGACCATACAAATTGTTATGTCAAAAGTGTCAAAATGCTTGCCTGTTGTAACTGTAGCTAGTTTGCGTCTGTCACTATAAAGGCCACCTTAACTGTGTCATAATATATATATCAACACAATTAGTTTCCCAGTTGTGAATATTTACTTAGGTGCTGATAAATTCCTGTAAATGAATGAAAGGTGTGTCATTAATTTCAGCTCACAGCATGTCTTTCCTCTTGTATATTCCAGGATATTACTGCCTTGGAAAGGTTGTGTTCTCAGTTCTCTGAGAAGTGTTTCATTCTTGGGGACCAAGTTTATCCTAGACCAGAGAAATTCCTCCTCACTGGGTTTGATAAACTGAACTTAAATGGTGCCACCTTAAAACTGCAGCAGATGACAGCTGTAACAGATGTGTTGAAAGCTTCAAGAATGATACATGGTGTGTATAGGCTGGTATAGCCATATGTAATGAATTTATCAAAGGTTAATGGGCTGGTGTAGGCATGTTATGATATCACCATAAATACGTGCCGGGATGTAACCCGGACAAATTTGAGTGCAAGTTGTCATTTTTCTATATTCTGGCTAACTCGGGTCATTTCGTCAACAGTTCTAGCATCCTTTCCTATTGATGTAACTTAAGTCGGGTCAATCATGAAAGGGATGAATTCCGGTTTGGTGCTGGTCAGTAGGCCTGAGTGCCGATTGGTACAGACTGCCACCAACCAGCTAAGCTACATCACTCATACATGGTATGCATAGGCTGGTATACATGGCCATGTAGTTTAATAACCATAGCTGCTATAGACCTGTGATATTGTCATAGGTAGAGTGTATTCATGGGCTGGTGTAGCTATGTTGTATTAACCATAGCTGTTATCAGCCCCCCCAATGAAAAAGTTGAGGGGGCAAATGCATGATAAGCCCCCCCAATATTTACCAAGGCTCCGAAACGTGCATCTGCCCATTTTTCAATGCATACTTGTGGATCTGTCCGATGCACACGTATACTATATAGGTGTAATCATTTTAGTAATTGCTGGGGGACCCTGGTCCCTCGGCCCGTCCCCTGGCTATAGACCACATTGTCACCCCAACCGCGTCTTCACGCCCCGTGAAAAGTGGAAGCAGTTAGTGTGAGTACCGGTAAGCTAACACAACTTCGTCTTAGGCCAATGACTTGCCTCATTTCAGCCAGTTCTCCAACATCCCCTTACTTAGTGGCGGAGCGTCCATATATAGTCAGGGGGCGGATCCCCCCCCCCCCTCCTGACGGACTCAAATGGACTGCTGGCGCCCTTTTCAGCTTTTCACTACTTTTAACTTATTCGCGATTATTGACTATTTTATTGCGCTCTCATATACCTATTGACATTTGTCATATTCTGTTGGTGTAATTTTCCGACAAAATGGCGACGACACCTATTTATTCTCCGTTTATCTGCAAATTAGCAAGGCCCGGAAAGGGTCATTTCCTGCAATCTAGGGAGTAACTTTACTCAAAAATTTTCTGTACGCTCCGCGCCAACCTGTGGTGGCGCTCCGCTTAGATAGTGTCGAAAACGCCCCTACAGTGTCAATGGGCTGGTATAGCTATGTAATGGTATCACCATAGGTACATGGTGCACATGTGCTGGTTTTGCTATGTAGGATTAACCATAGCTATTACAACCATGTAATGTTGTCATATGTACATGGTGTCAATGGGCTGGGTATATCAGTGTAATTATATTTCATAAGTGTATGAAATAAGTTATAAAGTGATAGGGGTATGGTGATATAGCTATGTAATGATATATCACCATACCTCTATCACTTTACCGCCACACCTCAACAACTAACACTGTTGTCAAGAAATAAACCACTGGTAACTCTAGCAATTCAGCTTATTGCAACAGCTGCCCAAGACTTTCATTGACAGGCCAGAATACATGTAGATTATCAAGGCATATTGTGATAGGCTTTTTTTTTTATGTATTTTTTTTTACAGATAACGGATGTGTGAGTATCATCGCAGGAGTACAGGGTGACACGACAGATCCTTTTCTCGCAGACTTGGTAATTGGTTAAATGTGTTTAGATAAAGATTTCACGTTGGGTATTGTTCTCAACTCTTTCATGGAAACAAAAACAGGAAATAAGTCTGACTTTTTTTGAAATCTTCCATACAATTGTTTGAAACGTTTGAGTAAACAAATATTTCCTTATCTGTCTCACTCAGAACTTTTATGAGCATTTCCATGTGAATATTCCAACTCACAGACAGGAAACATATTTCCTGATGTTCATATAAAACAACAGACTTGTTATCTTTTTAGATAATTTATGATTAATTTCTTGATAATGAAGACACACTAAAGTCAACATACAGAGGGAAATCCCTTAACAAAAAGAAATACACAAGAATATGAAAAAAAAACTAAATATTAAAAAATATAAGAAACATTATTAGAAATAGGACACAATTCATGGGTTAGATGAAAATCGTGTTCTATATACAGTACTATATACAGTTCATATACAGTTCTGTATACAGTTCATATACAGTACTCAATACAGTACTTTATACAGTACAATAAATGCATATAAATATATGAAAGACATTTAAGTGTTACATATGTTACTGTAAGTATATATATAACTGCCCACAAAGAAGACGACATTTATATGTACATTGGTACAAATATTTTAATTACACTTTCATGATATAGTTCTCAGTAAATCCAGCAAATCACATCATACCGACCAACTACCAACCGAGCAATTAGCAACACACTGATATGTAGAGTATAAATTACCAAGTGTGAGGTACATAGTAAGTACATACATCCCCAGCTATTAAAACTTCAATTCATTTTCCTCTATAGGCTGTGGGTGCTCAAGCTACCTTTGTCAAATTTGGGGCTCCAACCAGAGGTGAACGTGTAGCTCTATACAACCGCCTGAGTAGAATTTCGGATGAACTGAGCTCAAAGGGAGCCCTCGTGGCTAGAACCAAGTTTCCTTTCCGTGCAATTCATCAGCCCGAGCCTCAAGATGGAGATGACGATGGTACCTCACAGACCAAAGATGACGAAAGTAAAGAACCTGAGAGCAAAAATTGAAATTTCTATCCGACTTTAAAGGAAAAGGGACGTGGAGAACTGAAGTGGCTATTGAACAATTTACTTTGTTAGTCATTGCCAGATATAAAAAAAAACTTTGCTGATTTGTCCTGAAGTTGTAAAAAGCTACAATTATATTGCACTTACATACACCATAATTTACTTTGTCTCATATTGACTGTCGTTGTTATCCTGGTACATGAAGAGTATTTACCATTTATTTTTTTATTTTTTATTTATTTGATTCCATAACAGCATTCTGCTACCATCAGCAGTATCGTGGACATTAACCAGAATGCTAAAGTGCATTGAAGTTTTGATTACTTCATTGCAATAGACTTCAGCTTATTCACCAGAAACAGCTATTATAAATATCCTGATTCCTACCATGAGATATAGTATCATGTTTAAATAGTTCCCATAGTTTGACTGCTGGTGCCCCAGATGACCTTCGACCTCTACCTAAAGCAATTGAGTTTTGCTATTCCATATAAAACATCCACATGCCACTTATAAAAAATCTCCATTCTTCCTAACTTGAGATATAGTGTTTACAAGGTTTTCAGTGTTTGACATCTGGTGACCTCAGATGACCTTTAACCTCAATAAAAATTCTGCAACTGTTGAGTTGGTGTTGTTATTCAATGTAATGTAAATATTTCCAATCCTATCTATTTATTCTTTTTGTGAAGAAATATATGTCATGCTGAGGAATTTATGTCTCATGAATTTTAAAGAAGAATACTTTTACCTGATTATCAACTAGAAGATTTTCTTTTTCATTAATACTTCTTTCTCAGCAGAAATGGTATGTGCATTCTAATTTAGGTTGGGGGACGGGCGGGGGGGGGGGGTAACAATTGACACCAATGACCTTGTTACACACTAGCACCATAATTTATTCTATATAAGTGACACATATTGTTGGACTGCACAACAATTCAAGTCAGGGTCACAAGTTATAAACTGTTCTATTGGCTACGTAACCACATTTGGAAAGGTAGATATTATTTCAGAGTTTGTCCTCTGTTGAATGGTTTTATACTTACTGGGTTTTTTATCCATTTTCTGAGTTCAGAACTACTTTGACACCCAAATGATCTGAAGCAGCAACAGACTGCCTCCCGTTGTCATCCAATAATCCAACTGACTGGGTGTTAATGCCCGACTCCTCACGGATGAAAATATAATCAATCTATATTTGTAACAGTAAATAAAATCTGTTAGCTTACAATTATGAGCGGACAATTATGAGCAGACATGACTATAGAGTTAAAGAAAAATAGCTACATTAGCCACATTTCCAAGAACAGTGCTTTTTAAGACATTTTATGGAATAATTATTTGCATTTGATTCACTTTTGTGTTTAGAAATACTCATGGATGACTTTGACTTGGGCAGAGCAGTTTTCATCATCAGGCAATGCTTCTTTTTGCTTTACCTTAAAGTCCGTTTAAGAGTTTAACATTAGTTAAACATTAGTAACTTCAGAGGATATGCAAATGGGCAGCTGATTTCCATATTATCTACCAGACACACCAACTACAGAATACTATTTAATACTACTACACTACAATATCTAAAACACACAAATAAAAACACAGATTAGTACAGGATACTACTACACCACACAATACAGAGTACAACCACTACAACACAATATCTACCACACACCCACTAAAGAATAATACTACTACAACACACAACTACTACAGAATAGTACAGGATACTACTACACCACACAATACAGAGTACAACCACTACAACACACTATCTACCACACACACACACTAAAGAATATTACTACTACAACACACACACACCAGCTACGGAATACTATATAATACTACTACACTACAATATCTAAAACACACAAATACTACAGAATAGTACAGGATACTACTACACCACACAATACAGAGCACTACCACTACAACACAATATCTACCACACACATTCACTAAAGAAATATTACTACTACAACACACCAGCTACAGAATACTATATAATACTACTACACTACAATATCTAAAACACACAACTACTACAGATTAGTACAGGATACTACTACACCACACAATACAGAGTACTACAACACAATATCCCCCTACCACACACACCCACTAAAGAATATTACTACTACAACACACACACCTACTACAGAATGCTATATAATACTACTACACTACAATATCTAAAACACACAAATACTACAGAATAGTACAGGATACTACTACACCACACAATACAGAGCACTACCACTACAACACAATATCTACCACACACATTCACTAAAGAAATATTACTACTACAACACACCAGCTACAGAATACTATATAATACTACTACACTACAATATCTAAAACACACAAATACTACAGATTAGTACAGGATACTACTACACCACACAATACAGAGCACTACCACTACAACACAATATCTACCATACACCCCCACTAAAGAATAATACTACTACAACACACACACCTACTACAGAATTCTACCACTATACTACACACACCCTTTTTCTCAGGTCACCATCAAGAGTGCTGAATGTCAATCCTTCATCTTTTTCCTCATTCATCTGGTATCTCCCAGGAGCATTGGGTCTAGTTTATAGAAAAAGAAATAGATATAAAATAAACAGTGACCCTGAACAAGAAGGCAATATGATGGTTGATTTGTAACAATAATATGACATTACAACAAATGTACATATTTTTGTCAGGTTGTCAGGCTATGTTTATTAAGATAAGTTTTAAAAGTGTCAAGGTTGATTGTTACCACTTATCTTGTCAAGTTATCATATTACACCAAGATAGCAACTTGACAAAAATCATTGAGTTGTTGTTTGCCATTAACTTTAACAAAACTTCAACACTTATTTGTCAAGTAACATTACATTACATGACTTCTTCCACAAAACCGGTCACACTGTCGCTGAGTTACCCAATGGAGCTAGGTTTACTTCACTTTACAGTAATTAGAACACATGACATTTGTATTTCAAGTTACACTTCATCTCATCCACAAATTGTAAATTGTCAAAATGTTGTGCTATGGTAACCTTGACAACATGTCAATGACTGAGAAATTTGTTGACACTGACATGATGTTCCTGACCAAAAACATCAAATTGTCTGTATAAGTCTCCATCTTGAATGTTTGTTTAGAGCCAACTATACACACATACTGTGTAATTCTTTCAGATGCCATTAATGTAGACACACATACACAAAGTTTTGTTTACTCTCCATCTGACTAGTTTAAAGCTATGAATATGTATTTGTAGACTACTGATATATGCCATATACTACACACAGTGTCACACTTTACACAACAGTGTCACACTATAATAGGATTCTAATCCAATCAAACAATGGGATTTTAAAACTATGGTTGGCCATCTTTGCTATTACTTTGTGTGGCAGGATGTGCTTATTATTAGACATAGCTGTAGAGGTATAGGTTTTAGTTGTGTGTATCCTGACTTAGATTCCTGAGCTGTAAGTACCAAACCAAAATACATACGTAGCAAGAATTACTTAAATTAATGGAACCTGTCTCTTTTGACGACAATACTACACCTTGCTTTGAGTACCAAACCAAAGTAAAGTTGTAAGCTGTAAGTACCAAACCAAAATACATACGTAGCAAGAATTACTTAAATTAATGGAACCTGTCTCTTTTGACGACAATACTACACCTTGCTTTGAGTGTTTTAGCCTTGCATCATTAACCACAGCATCAGGAATCAGATTCATGCAGTATTTCACTGTTTAACTTGACTTTATCTGTTCATATCTTCATTTTATGTATATTCACAATACCTTGGTTCTTTATGGAACAGGAGCCATCCATCTCGTAGTCCTTCTGTTCGGGTTCCATTTATTTCTACTTCGCCCATCAGAAATCTGAAAGTCAAGAAAGTTTGTTTCCTGAATATCACAATTGCAATATAAGTTGTAAATTGCTATGAGCAAATAAAAAACTGCATTATGTTTCTGTTCCAACCTTCTTAAAGTTTCTTTGGAAGAAATATCACTATAAGATTCCTAAAAAATCAAACAAGACCATGAAAACTACAATTTCATGTTGTGTCAGCCATTAGACATACCTTGAGTAACCTTCTAAAACTGAAGTAGGATATCCTACATTTGTAAAGGTCAGAATCAGTTTGGATGTTGTTTTAAGTTACTCTGTCTGCAGAAGTTAAGGCAATACCTACCCTCATACTGTTAACATCACTTCAAATGAACTATGAGTAAACTTACATAGGCCTAGGACTAATACGACTTACATAAAACACTGAATCACAGGTAGCAACAAATGGACCTACCCAGAAAATGTTATGATTTATAAAAGGAGCTTCAGTGCTTAAGCTCAGTTAACAAGCATGTAGAATTAAAGACCAAATCCAACCAATTTTGGATTTAAAAGAGTATCTGTTTACAACCACAGGCTTATTATTAGCATTGTCTTCAGCAAATCTTTTATAAATTATATATCTAAGCCAGAAACAACGCTGTAGGTACTGAGGATTTCATCAGACACTTGTATGAATACCTTGTATGAATACCTTGAAAATAGTCTACAGATCACATGGTTAACTATAATGATATGTTACTATTGCAGAGTAAACAACATCTCTGTACTCAATATTGTGTACCTACCCCAGGGATGGAATTGTCTTTAAATGTACTACCTTTTACCTGTGTTACCCATGCAAGCAGCAGTACATTTCTTCACCTCATACCATATCCATTATACTACCTCATAACCAATATCCATTCCGCCCGAACTACCCCCCCCCCCCCATTTCTGTGTTTGTCTTCTAGACAAGAAATTGTTTCACATTATTAGGATATGGACCAGGTGGCATTGAAATGCCATTTTTTATTTTCTTGTTTGATAATTCCAAGCAGTTTCACATCTTAGTTGTCTGTTCTCAAGGAATTCATGATATTAACCTGATAGATTTCTCATGAGGCTCAGCATTTAGATCTCCCATCAGCAAAGCTGGACCTGGATATTTCTCCATGAATTTCCAAATTTCAACAACGGACCTTTCACGAGCCGTCTGGCTTAATGAAAGATGGGTGACAAATACATGCAACTGTAGAGATACAAGCAAATTAAATGAAAAGATTTTCAACTAGTGGTAAAAACTTTCAAGTTATGCAATGACAATAACTTGGTGTGGATTTACTTTACTTCAACTTCTGCAGTCCTGATTCCACCAATGAACTATAACATATTTCAAGCTTTTGTAACTTAAAAAATAAAGTAACACTTCAACAAGGGAGTATTAAAAAAACAAAATACAATCTATATCGTAAATCTAAAGTTTTTGTTTCATTTCGATGCCTGGCAAGCATTTTCAATAACACTATAAGTATAGTCTAGCCATAAACCTGTTTTCTTACATTTCAATACTTGGAAAGCCTTTATATTGTCAGTACCATAATGGTGATACCTTAAATGTTCATAACTAAATGTTCCTTTTATCTAGATATTCCTGATTCCACCAATGAACTATAACATATTTCAAGCTTTTGTTACTTTAAATATAAAGTTACGCTTCAACAAGGGAGTATTAAAAACAAAATACAATCTATATCGTAAATCTAAAGTTTTAGTTTCATTTCGATGCCTTTTATCTAGATTAACGACATTTGTCTAGATTTTGTATGCCTTTTATCTAGATTAACGACATTTACAAAGCTGTTGATGAGGTCGATTACATACGTTCTTGATCCTAGGAGTTTCTATCTCAGCATGAAGACAAATACGCTGGTGTCTATCCTCGTCATCTGCGCTGATTCTAGTGATATTAAGAATGTTCAATAAATCAGTAAAACACATAATAATAATCAGTTACTCACAGAAGTCAGTCCCACAAAATTTCTTAGTTTTAATTTACATTCAATAAGCAGATAATGCTTCTTCTAAATATTTCTCTTACAAAGGATGACATGCAAATATTAAGACAAACCAGGCTAGATGTATATCTGTGAACACATATCTTTTTCAACTAAACATACTTTTGTAATAACTCAGGGGTTGATAAAGGGGTTGTGTCCCCCCCCCCCCATACACACACACATTATTTTTGGCACTAAGAAATATGTACATTCAATTTTCTAGGGTACAAATGTAATAGTGGACAGACTGTCGGAATGACTCACACAACAAGAATTCCTTACATTTTATCAGTTTTTTTATGCACAGCTATTTCGGTAGTAATTGCAATAGCAGCAAATTGTTGCTGTGAACCTTCCCTCCCCTACCCCTACCCTGATCTGAAGTGTTTCTTCTAAATGGCATTAAACCTATACTGATTAAAACAAGACCAAATTCACCCCCACTCATCCCTTATTATTCAAATAGGTGAGTTACAACAGTTGCTATGGTAAGTATGAATACAAGTAACTGGTTTAATTACTGACCTACTTAATAGTATATAATCATGACTCTTGATAGGATATCTGCTGAATATTGCCAATCCCTCCTCAATCCTGCCAACAAAATCCTTGGGAAAGCTCATGGCTGGTTGAAAGACAAACTGCAACATAGAAACAGAACAGAGAAACATTACTATTCTCATAACCTATCTAAAAACCTTGAAAACTTCTAACTTGCAGAGTGACTGTAAACACCATTGATTATGTAGAGCTAACGTCAGGTCCGGACCAATGTTTTACCCTGGCAAATGACTATCGAGATCCCCATTTTCTGTCTTTTTTTAATCACGAATTTAATTAACGAACAAAACCTCTATTAAATAAAAGAGAGAGCTATGAAATAAAGACTTCTGTGCAATGAAGGGTACTACACACCACAAAAATTCTTCCCTGGCCTTTGTAAGCTGTTTTCCACTATACTCAATGAAGTAAGAATATTTGTCTTTTAGTTTTCCAAAGGCTGATTAGAGCCACTTTTGCATGTTACAATACATGGCATACAAAACCTAGAATGGTAGGGTCAATGTTGAAAATTCAGAACTACAGTAAGCACGGCCTTATCACACAGCCTTTCATCACAGCCTCATCATGCTGACATTCCAAACCTTATCATGCTGCCGTTTTGCACTGCCCTATGTCACTGGCATTCTGCACTGCCCTGTACTGTCGTTCCGCACCGTCCGATCACACTGACGCTTTGCACTGCTTTATTTCGTTGTTGTTCTGTACTGCCCAACCACACTGACATTCTGCACCGCCTTAACACACTGCTGTTCCGCACTGTGTTATCAAGCTGTCATCCACACTTTTATCATACTACTGTAATGGATGAACATCACAGATGACTATGAAGTGTGGTCTTACCTGGTAAAGAGGTAGGTATTCCCTGAGATGATCG
This sequence comes from Apostichopus japonicus, assembly GCF_037975245.1. NCBI lineage: Eukaryota > Metazoa > Echinodermata > Holothuroidea > Aspidochirotida > Stichopodidae > Apostichopus > Apostichopus japonicus. The sequence goes on from NC_092565.1 coordinate 15,092,778, forward strand.
ATCTGACTTGGCCCATTTATCAACTTTGAGAAATCAAAGCGGACCTCTTGGAAAGCAATTACATCAGCCTGAGATTCTGAGACCAACTGCAAAATAATAAAAGTCTCTCTCATATGGATTCAGGATACATAAAATTGCCAAGTAACATCACACTAGACATGACACTTTTTAAGATATTTAAGTTAGTTACAGTATGTCAATCACAATACTGTTAACATCTATTCATGTTAACCCAAGAACACATCATTTCATTATTCTTCATTATAAATTCAAAGCATGTCAGTGACCAAGAAACTAAGATTCATTGCCTATCAAATAAATGAAACATTCTGTGCCATGCATCGTCGCTATCAGTGTATTAAATCCTTACCTTCCCTAAACGTTTTATTCGTGCATAGTACATTTCTTCTGGTCCTACGGTCTGAAAGTTCCAGATATTATAAGTAACCACGGTGACCAACGATGATGTATACTTGTTGGGGACATCATCCTGGCATGGTACTGAGGATGATGTATCCAAGGATTGGCAGTTACCCTGTAGACTGGCAGATGATTCAGTCGGACAATCCTCTTGTCCGAGAATAGATTCAGAAGCAGCATGGCATTGTTTGGACGGTAGACTAAACGTATGGGAATACAGGTAGGGGATTCGTTCTCTACTTAATGTAACCACAAACTTATGCTCTATAGAGTCGTCTGTGTTCTCCCACTTTAAAGTTAACATAAAACTTATGCCAATGATAGCTTTTTTCTTTTGAAATTTGTCTCCTGATCTGGAAGGAGATACTTCCTGGTAGAACAACGGAGTCTGATTATCAGAAGTACACTGCAGTTTCTGGAAGAGACGAAAATAGCAAGAAATTTCCATCAACGAGAAAGGCATGGAAATAGGGCAAAGCTTACTTCATTGATAGTAACAAGTATGACTTTACCATAATGTTAACAAACATTTATTTGGCGAAAATGACAACATAAAAGGGGAAAGTGATATTACAACCAACTGATTATGATTACCACACTTTTTATGCTGAATTTAACACTTTCCCCTTTAACAATGCTTAGGTAGTATATGTCAAATATTGTGGAAGGTCTGATGTCATTCACCTAACAACTGTAACTTACTTTGGGAGAAAATTTCCAGCAACTTCTACTCAGAATAGTGTTCTTATTTGTTAACCAAGACACTCAAATGAACATTATAACTAGCAAATAATGATACTTTCATCCATTGATATAAAACTTGACTAGTCACTATAATGAAATGCATTTTTATAGTATTTTGGTATCAAATTGTATAAATTATCTAGTAAAGTTAACACAATGTGCTACTGTATAGTGAACACAAATGTTCAGCAAGTAATCAAATTTGATGTTATTATTTTCCTTACTGTTCTCTGCACATTAGTAACAGTTGGGAATACAAAGTCTCCAGTAGGGTTTTTTGGTATGGTGTCCACGTAGAACTTCTGCAGATGTTGCAATGAAACCTATGAATGAGAATGACCAGCATAAGTAGACAACTAGAAATAATTTTGAATACTTATTGATATAGGCTACCGGTTTGAGCTTTTCCTCTACATATTGTAACTCAGTAAGATTTGTGTGGCCCCTAAAAGTTTGGAGCGGAATACCCATGTCCCTGGAGCCACAACAGAGCAATGTCACAACTTGAGTTCATATTGCAATAAACTCCAAAGGAACATAGTGAATTAGACCAACTACTTTCCATACTGAAATACACAATTTTCAAAAAGTATGTCATTAAATACACCATAATGGAATTATTTTACCCAATGTTCAAACAAGACAGTACACAGAAGTCACCTGATTCCTGTAGCCTAAGAACAAATCTGTGTCCTCCAATACTTCCTGTTGTAACAGGTCTGTCACAGTAGCAAAGTCACTACAAACTAACAGAAATTAATATATCAAATTGGCACCTAGAAATTCTGAGTTTCAGCTACTTAGACTCCATGAAGCACTGACACAAGAGCCTATTATACCTCACATGATAAGAATCAAATCAACAATTTATGATTATCTGGCAGAAACAAATCCTGTCATAATGCATGTGTCATGTCAAGACTGTAGAGACACTCAAGAGACACGCAAGTTTACACCATGATAGTGTATGCTCTACTGATCTATTTACTCCAGGACCAGGAATGTGTGACTACACATCCCTGGATGTAAGCTCATTACTTAAAATAGGCTTATACAGATTACACTTAGCATTACTTAACATATAGTTAGAATATCTTAAGGATTCCAATAGGATAGGATTTACTGTACAAAGAATACTTGATATCTATTACAGGCTTACTTGGGCTTACTAAAGATTACTTACAGTGCTATTCCAACAAGTGATCCCTACAAGACATTAAAAGTGGTGACACATCTCATATATGATGGAGCTGTTCTATTCGACATGAACTATATTTTGCATGCACCCCACAGAAGAGTCAGGAATGCACCAACCTGAAGCTATCACAGGATTCATCCCAGGATTCAGATTCATCCCAGGATTCATCACAGGATTCATCCCAGGATTCAGATTCATCCCAGGATTCATCACAGGATTCTGAAGCTATCACAGGATTCATCCCAGGATTCAGATTCATCCCAGGATTCATCACAGGGTTCATCCCAGGATTCAGATTCATCCCCGGATTCATCACAGGATTCTGAAGCTATCACAGGATTCATCCCAGGATTCAGATTCATCCCAGGATTCATCCCAGGATTCAGATTCATCCCAGGATTCATCACAGGATTCTGAAACTATCACAGGATTCATCCCAGGATTCAGATTCATCCCAGGATTCATCACAGGATTCATCCCAGGATTCATCACAGGAATCATCCCAGGAATCAGATTCATCCCAGGATTCATCCCAGGATTCATCCCAGGATTCATCCCAGGATTCTGAGGATGAATCTGAATCCTGGGATGAATCCTGTGATAGCTTCAGAATCCTGTGATGAATCCGGGGATGAATCTGAATCCTGGGATGAATCCTGTGATAGATTCAGAATCCTGGGATGAATCCTGTGATGAATCCTGGGATGAATCCTGTGATGAATCCTGGGATGAATCCTGTGATGAATCCTGGGATGAATCCTGTGATGAATCCTGGGATAGCTTCAGGTTGGTAGGAATGCGAGTTGAGCTTAAAGTCAATGCACTGTAAACACTTACTACCTTACTACTATTATCACACTTCATTTATTATTATTAGCATGATTAAAATTTCTAAAATGTGTCGCTCGGAAAATATAATTCATACTGTGGTCATTTAAGATGATAAGTGACATAGGCCTAAATACTTTTTAGTTTTACCTGTACAATGTTTGTAAGTCCTGGATCAGTTGAATTTATTGACTCAAAATCTTTAAGAATACCACCATAAAGAAGATTTGCTGAGGTATCTGAAATGGCAAAACAAATTATGAATTTAGTTTATTAGTCCAAAACTTTCAAAGCCATTTAAGTAATAGATTGTATACTACTACTAGACTACATTGTAAACAGCATTGCTACGGGACAATATTGGATTATACTGCTAATTTTCAGGTTTTGAGGAGTCAAAAGTACTTTATTTTATGCTTAGAAACTGGGTAACTGCAATCAAAAGTATGCCCATCTGTAATGTTAAGTGATAATGGACAAGATTATTGATGGCTAAGTCTGCTAGTCTGACCACAGTGCCCAAAATGCAGCATCTTTGAAGAATTTTGGTAAATATATAAACAGGAAGCTGCAATATCAATAGGCAGGTTTCAGTTGTTTTTCGCATACGTTATTTTCCGCTGATTACTTTCCGCTGAAAAAATTCTTCTGCGGAAAACACCTTTTTTTCACCTTCCTGTATACTATATTTTCCGCATATTTAAGGATACCAAATTCAGGCAGGATGATTAAAATAACATGAGAAAGTATCAAAGAACGTCGATAAAGGATGGTTAGACTGAGTTCATGTCAGAAAAGTTAAGCTGCTTATAATACAGAGGCTTGGGGGTGTGTAATTAGGGATTATTAAAGAAGTATGTGGTGGTCGGCCGATAAAAGGGCAAAGGAACACCCGCGTTATGAAGGATTGACTATCTAATAAAGTATTAAAACTGCGGTCGGCGTAATGATAGTTTAAAAAAAAAGTTGTGAAAGGCGGTATCTTTGATTTTCGCTGGAAATGGCTGTATAAGTAAGGGCTGTTTTAATAGTCGAACACGCATTTTGCACCACCTTTCTTACGAGTTACATCTAAAATCATGGCCGATTTATCCTGTTACAGTTAAATCCTATCTTCTCCACCTTCCTAAATCATTCCATGTGCCTAATCAATTCAGTAAGTTATTCTGTCCCTCCAAAAAAAAAACGTTACTTTCCGCTGAAAAAAACGTTGTTTTCCGCTGACAAATTTGTTTGCGGAAAACACCGTTTTGTTTCAGCGGAAAGTAACGTGTGCGGAACACAACGGTACCCCAATAGGCACATCTGAATTTGGGAAACGATATTCACATTCATGTGGTAAAGACTATCATTTGCTTAAAATGACCATTAAGGAAAAAGTACAAGATTCTTGTATACTTGAAGTTAAAAAGCAGTATTAATGGAATAAATTTACATTAAGCGGCTAGGACCTAGGCCTAGTCATAACTCGTTAGCAACCCCAGCTTGACCCAATGAAAGTTTATATGCTGGGCTAGGACTGCATGTTTTCAGTTTGCTTCTATGACTGGTTAGGGACAACATTAGTTGAAAGGCTTAAAAGCAATTGCTTACCAAATATGCCCTAGGCTAGGTCACAGTAAGCTAGGCCAGCTATAACTAACGTAAATAATGCTTACTGTACTACAAATACAATACTAATAGTAATACTAGTGTAGTAGTTAGTAATAGTAGTACTAGTAGGATATGCTAGACTGCAGGCCTAAGTTAAGCCTAACGTTAATAACTACTCCTAGGCTAGTCTGCAGAACTCACCGGCCATCATGATATACAAGATAATTAAAATATAATACATATTTGGCAAATAGCACTCGGGCCGGTACGCCCGAAGCTCAACCTTCAGAATCCACTATAAACTAGGAGTACCACGGTTGCTGAGGTTTCGTTTTGTACACTCAAATTCACATGATTGTTGTATGGACCGTGGATTCTGTCCTGAACTACAAAACGACTTTTAGCAAGTTGAAACTTTTTAGATTAATACTAGTACTACTGTCGTCTGCATTTTCCTGACAGACTAGCTGCGCTAGGCTATTCGGTCAAAGTAATCGTGTGCTAAAGTCGATCGTGAATTCGCGATACATTTTTAAGGCCAATTAAACTAAAGTCATTCTTGTAATGGAAATGAATTTGAACGATTTTTTTGTCCAACTGTTCGAGTCTGAGAAGAGGGCAAAGCAACGGAAAGAGCAACTGTCGGAAAGTTAGTGTCTAGGCATTGCCTACCTTCATTAATCATCACACAGTGCTTTTGTTGAAACTAGCCTAGTACCAGTACCATTACTTAAGTAAGGACCTAGGCATAGCCTATGCTAGCGTCAGTCAACCGCCAAAACACTATAGACTCAGGCTAGGAATAAGTTACTGTAACTTAGGCCAATTAACGCGAAGCCTTGCTATCTCTAGTAAAAGTCTCTTTAAGGGGCTCCTCAAAGACACAATAGGCTAGGAGTTCTTAAATAATGTTAGTTGTAACTCAAATTCTTACCAAGAACTTAGTAGTGGTAGCACCATAGGTATAGGCTACACCTAACTTTACTTATGTAGAAATAAATTGCACAAGTCATTGGCCCTAGCCTACATCATATTTGTTGATGTTTCTTGTTCAAGTTCTTTCTTTTCATAGGGTCCTTGGTGGGGAATTTGCTACAATGGGAGATGATCCGACTTTTCATCCCTCCTGAACCATTCTTTTTATACTAACAGTAACAAGCCCCCCCCCCCCCTTAACCACCACAACCTTAAGTGCTATTAAAAAAAAACATATATATACTTATATGAAAAATGCAACTTTATGCTGTAACCTTATTTTATTTTATTACATGCAGTTCAAAAAGATATCAAAGACACAGAAATTAAAATAACAGAAGCCAGGGAAGAGCAAATAAATCTGAAAGGACAGTTGGCTGTGAAAGTAAGTTTGGGACAAAAATTTAAGTTTACTTGTTAGTCTATAGCTAGCTTATTTTGTTATTTAGATTCAAAGTTCATGCTATTCCAGTTCTTGCTTTACAGAGATTAACAGAGATCAACAAAACGACAGTCATGTTTTCATCACTTTTTTCAATAGATTTGTTTAAGAGTAGATTTGATGATATCAATGATTGTGTATTGCCAAGTGGTTTGCTGTGTACAAGTGAATATTAGCTTGATATATTATAGTCCAACTCCAATGTAAAAGAAGAATGTGAAATGGTTATTTTGTTCTTATAGTTATTCTCATTTTCAAAATATTAGCCTTTAAAATATGATAAATCCATGGAAAGCTCCTTCAAGAAGGCTAACTTAATAATGATGGTGGCTCCATAGTGCAGGTCCTTAATGTAACTCCATTGTTACAAAAAAACATAAAATCATCCAAAATATGTCCATTTTACTTTGTGAAAAGCAGAGCATTCAATAACCACTTGTCCTTGACATATTTGTGATGCATTGTATTGATGTTATTTGAGGGAGTAAAAAGTGTAATGATTTTCTTTTGAAGTTTTTGTTGCATCTGAGCAACTGGTCTGATGGTCTCTGTCTTATACTTAATAGTACAACCACTTTAGTTGATGTACTTAGAGGGTCATTTCCTCAAAAGCTAATTGTTATTGAATGGTCTCCAACTTCATTGTTCCATTCATAACAATCGCCAAGATCTTAGGTACAACAGTAGTTTATTTCCTTTTCCTTCAAACAATAAATGTGACTGGAAAGCATAAGATATACTAAATATGCTTTTCACATAACCTACCCTTGTTTTTCATTAGAATTTTGGATTCACTTGGTACATTTTTTACAACCTAAGATTTTAAAATGTCATACAGTGAAATTTTTCTACATGGTATTTCCAGCTTCAAAAGCTTTCTGAAGAAGAAATAAATTTGAAATGGATTAGCAAGAAAGAATCCACCATGAAAATGCAACTTGATGAATTACAAAAAAAGATATGCCAGCAGGGTTCAATAAAGGTAAATATAAGGGAGTATTGAAAATATTAATTTAAAAATTTGTCACACACTAGCAGACAGAAAAATCTCCCTGATACTGCTTTATTTATGTCGTGAAGTGTGGGAAACATACATTTGCTTCCATGAAAATGGTTCTTACCATCAACCATATTAAATGTGTTTTTAGAAGTAATTCTTTGGGTACTGAGATTTTAGTGCATGAGGAATTGAAAGTGTCCATCAACATAAATACATTGGCCTATTTGGCCCTTGAATTAATTATGAGGACACATTTTCACAATGTCACACAAGGGGATCATCAGTCTTGATATAATATACTTTTAATCTCAGTGGTTAGTTAATTCATTAATTGCCCTTTAATTTTCATCAAAATTCCATTAATTTAGGACAAGCTCAAGGAGAGTTACAAAAAGAAACAAGAAGACTTCATGGTTCAAGCAGGAGAATTTGTCTCAAATTTTGGGCTTTCTTTTAATGGCAAAAAAATCAGGGAAACTGAAGCCAGTGAAAGACTTGAATTATTGCAAAAAGATGAAGAAATTCTTTCAAAAGGTGAGCCCTTATTTTTTACATAAAATCAGCTCTAATCCCAAGATAGTAATGGAGAAATGAAAAGAAATAATTAACTGACAATTAGTTGAAAATCAAAATTCTGGAAGTCATCAAGTGAATAAGCTTTCTCATTTCTACAGAGCTTCAACAACTGAGAAACAAACAAAGAGAATCATGTGATATTGAAGAAGAGAAATCTGCCATCATGGAGGAAGTCAGAGCTTACAGAAAGAGGCTGAAAGGTGCTGTTATATATTAATAAGCAACTTAATCAAGTTTAATATACACTTTGATGGGTCCTTTTTATATTTAGCTTATATTTTAGTGTTACTGTTAGCTCATTGGAGGGACGGGGATGTGCCTGTGGTTCTTAGCAGCCCCCACCCCCACATACACACATATATTTGATTTTTGTTTAGCACAATATTTTATCCATTTTTAGATTTGGAAGCTAAATTAGCATCAGCAAAGACCAGAACTACAGAAATATATGGAGAAAAACAACAGCTTGCTAAGAAACCTGAAAATGGCCAAGAATTCAAGAGGTATCTATCAGTTTAGTTGATGGTGAATTGCAAGTGTTAGAAAGCCAACAGAAGCTTGTTTGAAACCATAGCTATGCATAGATCTTAGAGGAAGACTGCCTTATAACAATTCATCTCCTGTCAAAAAGTGATCGGAGAATTGCAAGACAGGCACATAATTTTAGCACCAATTCTCGCTCAAGGGATCAATTCTTAATATCCCCATCTGACTGACAAATGTACCCCAGCATCTGACCACTTTCTCAAGTACTAATACTAAGCCTATCCAACTTTCCTGCTGACTTTTAAGTGGGTGCAGACTGTTGCCTATTTCATATTTAGAACCTGAGTGTTTAATCAGTTTTTGGGAGGTGGAACTCAGGTTAATTTTTAAGATTGTGAAGATGGTATAACCTGAAGACAATAGGTCAATAAAGTATCATATTCATGCAAAGTTTTCACAAGAGCAGTCTGTTATAATGTGGGCTTCTTCCAGAAAGATTCAGATTCCTGAACATACTTTAACAATATATTTGCATCTTTTGAAATGACCTTTAGACTACAACAAGAATTGGGAGTTTGCAGAAGAGATTCATTAGAGGGACTTTGTCAAGCACTTCAACTTGAGCTAAATCGTCTGCAGAGACAAGTCTGGCAGAAGAGAATTCAGAGACCAATGGTGGCTGTACCACCAACAAGTTTACAACAACCTCCACCAACTGGTATACCAAAATTCATGCCACAGAGGAAATGTAATACATATGCACGATATGAAATGACTAAACCAACTGCCTCAAATGTAAGAGAGATAAAAACATATTTCTCTACAGCATATATATATTTTATATGTATGAATATATATACATATCTGATGATCGCGCACAGACGTGAAACTCTAGTAACAATGTGCTGTAGGTTAATATATACGTATACTATATAATGTACTTGCTCTACTTCTATGTTTTGAGCACTTTTGCAGCAGGAAGTGAGCAAATTAATCTTTGTAATATATATCTATATATATAACATATATACATATATAAATAAATATAAATATGTATGACTCATCTGTGTTTAATATTAACATTAATGTTTTTATTATCATTTGAAGCTTATTGCTTTATCTTCCATTGTTCATACCAAAAAAAAAATTGCCATGCTACAAGGAACAGATCTCAACACATTTGAAAACGGCAAACGTCATATAAACTATTAGGTTTACATAGTCCTGTATATGTTGCTTTTCCTGCATAAATAGTGTGTGCTGAAACAGCGTCCATCGGATGGCTCAAAGGTGACAGAGTCTGGCGAGTTGGATAGTAAGCAGCTAACACCACCCCCAGGTTTGTCATCAAACAAGGATAAGTTTCATGAAGAGGAAACAGACCAGAAAACTGAAATAGCAAATATTGCAGAGGTAAACTTTCCTTTCCTTTTTTCTCACTGGAAAATGAATATTGTAAATGCCATGATGTATTAATCACTAATCAAAATCATCAATAGATTTGTGATTAATATGTGGGAACACAGAAACGTTTAGGTGATGGCGTTCTGTAACGTACATATCAGAGTCACTAAAGAGGTTGGTAGCCAAAATTTCTTCAATTATGTAATATTCAAATACCATTATTTGTGCAATGCATGATTCAAGGTTCTTCGTCAACTATTAACCAATGTATGACTTCTATCATTACTAATACAGGTGCGTATCCAGGGGGGGGGGCGTTGGGGGCGCGCGCCCCCCAGGTAAGAAAAAGAGGAGAGAAAAAAAGAGAAGAAAAAAGGGAAAAGGAGGGGGAAAAAAGAAAAGGAGGAGAGAAAGGAAGGGAAAAGAAAAAGAAAAAGGAGAGAAAAAGGAGAAAGGGAGGGAGTAGAAGATAGCCAAGACTTCGGGAAGAGAAAGAGGAACAGTCATAGTTAAAGAACTGATCCCTATTATATACACAGGGTAGCCAGTGACAGATCAAGGATTACGGAGGGGGTGTGCACCTCACCCTACCCCTTACACCAACAACTCCATTTTTGACGTTTTTTCCCCTCTCTCACTAATGTATCTATATAAATACTATATATGGTCTATCATACATGATGCATTTCGGGAAGGGGCGACCGCCCCCTTCCCGAGCAAATTTTCTTTATGACATCGCTAGTAATTTCAAAATAGACAATGCTTATAGGTGCAACTTACAAGGCCTGGGAAGTGTCATTTCCAGCGATCTGGGAGGCATTTTCGGCCAAAATTTTTCTTGTACGCTTCGCGCCAACACATGGTGGCGCTTCGCTTAGATAGTTTGCATACAGGCTTCGCCCCTCCCTTGGCAATTACTCGCTACACGCCTGTTCGAATTTGTAAAGCAAAGAGCAGATATAACATCATATCAGTGAGCATTGAAATGCCTGTTCCACGATGAACAGCCTCAAAAACTGTCTATGTGTGTAGTCGAAGGCGTAGCCCAATTGGATTTGGGGCTGTAACGGCCCGCGCGTTCAACATATCGATGCCAATATCATATAAGCAAGCATCGGTCATTACATTGCATGGCATCGTGTACCGCACGGTCCGTGAAAGTAGCACAGTATACCGCCGGATGCTAATGTAAACAACCAAATGTCTTATGTAGATGGAGAAAAAGCATACAGATCCATATATGTCAAACTCCCTTTTACAGTAGTAATGTCGGCCAATCTTAGAACTTTATTTTAATTACCAAGGAGATCATTTTTAAGCTATTCATTGCTATTTATTTTTCTCTCAGTAGGTGCCCGAAAAAAATGGGGAAAAAATGGTTGCGGGGCGGGGGGTGGGGGCTGCAGCCCTGCCTCCTACGGGACCTACGCCTATGTGTGTAGTGTTCGGTTTCGATATACCTGTTATCGGAAATATCTGCTATTTTTCATTTCCTTCAACCAAGTTTTATAATAGCCGTTATAAGAGATTTTAATATTTCTACACCAATAAATTAACTGTCGGAATTTTCGACAATTTCCTCACCAACATTCTTCATCATACTTTCCTCTACTCGTGCAATTTGTACCTGTCTATTAGGGGTTCAAGGAGGTTTTTCCCTATTGGTTGTCCATAGATTGAATTTTGTGCAACATTATGGGTATGTTTTGAAGTGATTTTTATTCACGAGAAATGTGAATTTTCAAATTCTCAACAAATAATGGGCTTAAAACCTTGAAAAGTGGGGCTTTCGGATATTGTGGGCCGTGACGTAGAATTGCCTACAAAAGCAATGATCCATAGGACATGCAATGAGGTCGAACATGATGTGTGACTGGTGACAATCTTCAAAAAGGTTATGGATGGAAAAAAAATTGAGAAATACTTGGTTCTCAGGCAAAAGTGTACATTTGGTTGGTCATTTTCAAGCCCGAGAAGTGTCATTTCCGGTGGTCTGGGGGGTATCAAAACAAGAAATTTTCTTGTACGCTCCGCGCCAGCCGATGGTGGCGCTCCGCTTAGATAGTAATTCGCGCCCCCCGGGTTAGAAAATTCTGGATACGCGCCTGTAATATCACACACGGTTCATTAACAATTCATTAACATTATCATATATCAACATCTGTTGTCAATCATTTCCTTTCATTACAATCTTAGGAAGCAGCATTTCTTGAAGAAATATTTATTAGCGATGATGAGCTGACAACAGCTGATGATGCTGAAGGAAAGAGAGCTGCCTCTGATAATCGGTGAGCAATTAGCATGTAACTTTTATGAAATGACCAGTGCTATATTAAATATGAGGAATTGGCAGTGTACATTGCTGAATCGACATTAGATATTGCTGAAAACGAGGATGCCAGACATTATATTTTCCATGCACATTGGATCTGTAACTAGTTTAAATGATGGTATGACCTTTGACCTAGCAAATCTAATGTGGCAGTGACCTATTGTATGTTTTTGCCAGCTGTCTTTTCTGTACTTCTCAAGACTATGCCAACCATTTTCTGTTGTACGTAATAATCACCATAGTAGGCAGGGCCTATTATTAGCATTACCTCATAGGACCTTTCAGTATACATAAAGTGTGGCTTTGAGCATTGCAAATTAACACCTTGGAGGTGTGACTTAATCTCTAGCTGTTTCATTCATGTATTAAGAGTCATCAACACAGCTGCTCCTCAAATCATTAAGAGAAAACCTTTGATATTCGTTAGTTTTTAATTTCAGTTTACCTCAGAGGGCAAAGAGGGTTCGCTTCCAGTGAGCTGAATCAACAGCTTCCACACCTTGTTCCGGTCAATTTGCATGGGAGACAATCATCCTTTTAGCCTGTGTCAAAGACTGCTATTTCTTAAAAGCATAATCCATTGTTTGCGTAGAGGCAGACGTGTCAAAATGGCCTAAACTGCTATTGTTTTTAGAGCCTTGTCATTTAATATTTCTCTGTCGGGAGACAACAAAATGTGTCATTCTGAACATTGGCAGCACGGGCAGAGGAGTTTAAACTTACAATGTTACTGGGTGAAATCCAAAAGCATTTAACCATACATTTCTTGAAGTAGTAGAAAGTGATGTTTCTGTTATGAACATTGGAAGAAAGAAGAGAAATCACTGAACATCCCAGAAATATGTAAAATGCAGCAAGTGAACAAACCAAGATGGACATCAAAACTAACTATTGCAAATATTATCAACAATGTTTCATCCTGTAATGTTCTCCTGCCTTCATTGTCATCTAACAAAGATATATGGACAAACAAACACCAGGTAAGGGAACCCAGTAGTGCTGACTAAACACCAGAGCAGCTTTTGCCAGCAAAAACAAGTTTCCAAAGTGACAAGGCCTCATAATTCTGGCTATGTAGTGGCTAAATGTCAGTGGATTTGCCATTGGTTCATAGAAAAAAGACACTTGGACAGGCACAAACAATTTTCAGCATATTTGCCAGACATCTTTCTTTGAAATGTTGCAACTTTAGCAGCTGGTTGAGTTTTACACCTACAATTACATTTGAATATTCCATAATTTCTGCATTTCTTGTATTATTATTGTTTTTCCTTTATTAGTTTCTTTGGTAGAAATGGAGCTACAATTGTGGTTGCTAATTAATATGAAGTTTTATATATAATATTAGCTTTGCAGTCAGCAACAATTAAAACTGTCATCTTGAAAATATACAGAGACTTTGACACATCACCTTCTACTTGTTTATGATATCACATAGACAAACATACCCCCCCCCCCACCCCACCATTGTCTTCTGCCCAAGTATTTGCCTGCTACTTGTTGTGTACGACAAAGATCATGGTTGGGGATGCTTATCCTTTTAATACATGATAGTCATAACATAAGATAAGGGTCTTGTATTCATCATTTCTTCTGCTGACAGCCTCATAAAACAAAGTATGACAAAGAAAGATGATTGATATGAAATTGTTTGTATTTGTTTTGTCTTTTTCATTTCTGTGAAGATGTAACAAATTTTTTTGATGAGATACATTTTATTTCTTCTTTTTTTAATTTTTGTACACAGTCGTGTGTATATAAAACTCTTTGGTCATAAATGTTTCAACTTAATATTTTTGTAATAATTTTGTTTTTTACTGATACATAAATGATGCAATACAATACTGTTTACCTAAGCTATTCACAAAACATAAGTGTACCAATCCTATCTAAATTCTACAAAAAAAGTGAGAGTTTGAAAAATTTGAAGAAAAAAAAATGATATTAATACTGAATCAAAAATAACAATACATCTGATCTGTTAAGGCACATGGTGGGGTACAGAAGGAGTTATGATCCTTGAGTCACATTTTCAAGGGCACTTATCTTTCTACATCCAATGGTGGACATGCTACTGTCAAAGTATTTGTAATATTATTAAGGCAAATGAAAATATATCATTAAATATCTTAAATCGTCAATTTCTCCATAAACACAAATAACAGAACTTGACGTAATTGTCTGCTTCATTGAAATTTGCTCAACATTAAAAATCTGGCAGCTGTACTATTTCATAAAGCAATTCTCAATATATCTGATCTTCTGATACATCCTCTTCCTGTCATTATAATTCTTGCCATGATTTTAACAAAACCACATATACAAGAACTAAAACTTGTAAATGGTATAAAAAAAAGTAAGTTTCTTAAATGAAAGAAAACTGAAAGAAATTATTGGCTAGAACTGGATTCAAGCCACTGACCTCTAAAAATACAGGTCCTGTCTTATATTAATATACAGTGATATCCAGGACGATGCTGGTTGTAGTCCTTGCTAAACCGTTTCTAATATGCTTATACATATATTCCAACAAATGACACACTGGTTTACCATTAGACCATGGCTATTCTCATTCTTTCCCTTTCTCCCAAAAAATATCAGACTACGAGGGAGGAATGTACTTCAGTCTTTCATAAACACAAAGCTGTAAAAGTACACCGTCCCACTTTGCATCTTTATTAACAATGAAAAAAATTAATGAAACCCAACGATAATACAGCATTTTTGCATATAATGCCCATTGCAACTTGCATAACCTTATTTTTCAAATTCCCTTTTAGTGTCAACAATTTTTGAGATTTTTCTTTACATCAACAATTGCAGCAAATCTAACATAACAAAACCAAAAGTAGCAATAAAGGGGCAAGATTTCCATATTTCAAGTCAGCTTGAGTAAGGCCACCAATAAAGGACTTGTTTACCTACAAATGATGTCATAATAGAGAATAACATGATAGCACAACCTTTTGTGATTTGGATCTTGAATTAAAGATTTGTAGTAGATTTCCAGAGGATCTTTTCTAATAGTGGCAATACATAAATGGTATGAACATAGTATTAACAGCATAGAACCACTCCACTGCTTTCAGATTGATTGGTCACCATGGTGATATGTCAATTCCATAATGGAATATAGCTCTCAAATGATTCCAGACTGGAAATTTGATTATGCATAATATGACTTGGAAGATGATATATCAAAAGAACAAAGTAAAAAAAACCTTATCCTCTGTCAACCAAAGCATTAATTTTTTTTTTGGTTTTTTTTAGGGGTGGGGGTAGCAGAGGCCATCTGGCATCTCCTTGCTGATGTTTTAGAAAATAAGATGCAATTTTAAGTAACTTCCATTGAAATGAAACAAATGGCACCACAACCTTTTGCATTTAGCTCTTACAACACATTAAAATTGCACCATCAGATTTAGTTTAACTTATTACAAAATTTGTTGTCAGAATATTACTAAATATATATATATAAATATATATTACTAGTATAAGCATGTTGTGTATTCATCTGTATCAGAAATGGTACTGAAGGTAACTTCTAAATTTTGTCAGTCAAGTGTCCTCCAAAGTTAACTATTAATGGGAACAAACTTATCTAAATGCTTCAATGCTGTTCTAGCCTAGAAGTATACAGATTTTTACAAAGCTTGTGCCATTGAAGATAACAGGCAGGCAATGATAAAGGCTCAATTGAAATAAGTCTCACTGCAGCTGATCAATAAGGATGGAATATAACCATAATTTACAAAAATGAATTGAGGTTTTGATGATGTAAGTTTCTTCATATTTCTTGGGATTCTAATATCTGAAAGTTCCCTTCTCGGAAAGATCATCCTCTCCTCAACGGTTTCTTCAAATCGGTCTAACTGGCATGAAATGACCTTTTGAACTCTGAAATTAATAAGGCTCTGGCACAAATGTGAAGTTCTCATACAGTATTATCTGATACATCAAAGTTTGATATTGTTTACAAAGTTTGAAAGTCTTGTCAATGACTTCTGATGACATTGAATCACCTCCATTAAAAGCAATACCGTTCATCTTTTCACTATGGAGCATCTACATATGACCCATAAGTTATCGATAACACCAAGATATCCTTGTTAAGATTTGCTTTTGCAAAGTTTTCAGACTTTGACCTCAAGTGACCTTTGACCACTATTAAAAGAGATTAGTTTCATCTACACTATTAATGAAAAAGTTGGATAATTAGAAGGCTATCTCCTTTTAAGATCTATCACTGAAGTATTCATTTCACAACATGTCACCTACAATTCAACTCCACAATATTGAAATATAGATACATGCAAGTCCAATACAAGCTTTTGACCATTAGCTGAGGCTTGCAATGTTAATAGGCCACAAAACATATAATGCAATAAATCTATCTTCTTGTAAGCACAGCTTATTTGGTACTAATTAGTGAAGAGACTGGAATAATTTATATGGAATGTAGGCATGGAAGCCACAAGATCACAGTTTAGAAGTTCAGACATGTACTGGAATGCTACTGGTGATCAAAGAATGAAATATAACATCTCACAATCCACTTGTGGGAGAGAGTAAGAATTTCTATCAATTTCCAATCAAATATTATTTTCAGGCATTAATTTCTCATGCATCATCCAACAGCTTGTATTAAACTGGTACAGTACCTTTACACAAAAATGTTGGAAATAAAGTCGAAAAAAAGAAGAAAAACAAAATAATGTAACTAAGTACAATTTCATTAATAAACAAGAATCTCTTAAAGTGATACACAAAATTCAAGCACAAAGAGGAAAGTAAACGTAACATGCTCCTGGAGTTGTCACTATATCTGTGGAAGCTCTATACGAACGTATTACAACAATAAAGTCTGCAGCAGTAAACAAACGACAATATTAACGAGCCAATTGTGACTGATATCAAACAAGTGAAGTCTTCACTGTGATTAATTCAAATAAAGTGTTTGCTTGGCAGACATCAATGACAAATCTAGAAAAAAGGCATTAGGGAAAGGCCAAAAGACATTCTCTTCCAAATCTCAATTCTCATTTTAGCCCTGAAAAGGCTGAAATATCACATTGTAAGGCTGTTATAAAGTATTGCCATCTACATTAAAAAGAGATGAAACATGATAACTATGTACTAAGATCAATACAATGTGAACAATGTTATCTCTGTATGAGTATAATTGATTCAGAACGGCCACTTCACAGCATTGGTGTTCTGTTTGATCTCTTTCGCTGAAGACACCACTGGTCAGAAAATACCAATCAAATGATGTTACCAATCCCACTGTTGCCAGAGTAATGTTACTTTTGAGGCAGAAGAATTGAACATATCAACCATGCCAATGACAAATATACAGTGCCAAGATTTAGCCGTTAACAACAGTAGTTTCAATACAGAACTGGTAACTGCAGTTGACAAGTATGGCTGAGAGAGAGTCTTGTCAAAGACGGACATACACTAAAGCATTAAAGCATACACTACACTGTTCAGGTGATGCTGCAGTACTGTTTCAGGTGATGCACAGCAACAAATTCAAAATGAAATATATGCTAGATACTACTCACTGCCATATGGTCATCTTTCTTAGCATTTACTTACATATTTCATTCTGTCAACGACTCTATTTCCACATTTCATAACATGCTTCAATCTTAATGCTAAATTTATTGCACTTTCCCTGACAAATATGGCTCAGCTCAATGTCAGACTACAAATCTTTCGGTCCTTCCTTTAACCACTTGCTTGGAAATATTTGAAACCATTGAAACACTCTTTAAGAAGATCTAAAGCAATGGCATTGGTAGCCAGGCTACCCCAACTCTTCCCTCGATTGAAAAGGAGGAATGTAAGCCTTAAACTTTCTAAAAGGCATACAAACAAGCACTGCAGGTTAGTTTAGAAATAACACTAGAGCTACAGTCGATGTACTATCTATCTGACAGATGGGATGACCTCGACTGATTCTTAAGGTGATTTTAAAGTGCCCATAAATAATATGTAGTAATTGGAAAATTGTCGGATACAATTCATGGCTACTTACTGATCGAACACAGCATATGTATAAAAGCAGTTCATGAAATAATTCACTGGCTATCAAATATAGTAACCGTACCTTGTTGACAAACATCTCAGGACTGAGCAACTGTCTATCGGCAGGATTTTATTCAAGGAACTGACCAGACGACCCTTCTTAACTTATTCATTACAAAGCAAACAATTCTACCAAGTGAACAATGTGAAAATCACTGAACTGCAATGAACACAGCTTCTTTATGGGCAATAAATAATGCAACCACCAAACAGTTTGTTAACCAGAGTGAAGACCCCTCCCCCAGTGGTTACTTGCCGTGACAGTATATATGCAGAACAAGCTTTCAAATAGTTTACTGATTCTGGTATATTCTATATATATTTATATATGTCTGGCAGAATGTTATATCAGGGAACTGCTACTTGCTATTAACTAAGTCTTCATAAATTCTTCTAAATCATCTTTAAGTGAAGGATTATAAGCACAAAACTGTCAACAAGATCATTATCAGTGACCCAATGGCTCTAAATGACCCAGTTGGCTCCCTAGAGATCATAGCAGTTTTGTAGCTGCTAAACATGAGTGGATAGAATTCTGTTTGACTCTTGCTGGAACTTTGTGATTTTATTTCAACTTGAGAATGATAAAGCAGTTTTACTGTATCATCGTTTTACTGTATCTTTTTATACGCAAAGCGCAAATAACACCAATTAAATGTAGGAAATACACTCGACTAGTAGAAGAGGCTTACTGCTCTCATGGTTTAGATGGTGTGCAGGAGCTGGTAAATGTTAGAACTTGGTTGTGTCATGTATCAACCCAACACTGCTAACTTACGTGATTTCATATCAATGCTTAAAAACATGTTTATCTGATAGAATTATGTCATCTCTTCATCAATGTGATCGAATCCACACAGCACATTCTACAAATCTAGTCACAGGTCAGGTGTACCTGCAACATTTCAACTTGCGGGTTGTTTGTCTGGAACCACAGGTGGCACGGGAGTTCTGTATATTGGTGAAGCGAAGGCTAACGGGCTAGGCATAATGACACCTCTAGGAAGCATGGTTTCGTGGCCCATTGCTAAACTTGTGGGAACTGTGGACCCAAGAAGTGGCGAGTGAGGTGGTAACAGTGGTGTCTGTGGAAAAAATCCTGTAGGTGTCTGGACCATAGCTGGAAAGCCAGGACGAAAGAGTCCTGGCATGAATGGGAATGGAGTAATGCCTCTCGTGGTCGCCATAAATCCTGGGTACATAAAAGGATACATCCCCTTCATGTCTGGCGAGCCACTAGTATCGGGAGTACTGGATCTTTCTCGTTTAACTTTGGGTTCCCTCGAACTGGATGGTCTCTCTGAATTGATCACCCCTTGGGTGATGGACCCTCGGGGCTGTGGGGTCATTTTCACTCGTTTCGCCGGGCTGTGCACCTCTCTCGTCCGAAGATGTTCTTCACCTGGCCTCGTACTGGGAATACGCACTGAACTCTTAACTCTTCTTATTGCTGCTTGGCTGGGTTGCATATTTATGTTATGTTGTTCTACCATGTGACTGGGCAGAGGCCTAGGTTTATTGAAGCCATTTAATTGTGCATCCATACTAGCCATTGCAGAGATTTCATGTTTGTTGAAGTGTTGGAATTCTTTCTTGATTTCCGGCTTTCTCTTCTTTGGCAGACTGAGATCGCACGGCTCGTCCTGTTCGGCCGCCCCGGACGCAATGAGGCTGGAAGGCTGTATCACTGGCACCTGATGGGCTTTCTTAGGCTTAGAATGAGTCACTTTATCTGGTGAACTACCTGAGGGATAACGGACGCTTCCGCTGCCCTGTGCTGCTGGTAAGTCATGTTGGAAGGACATCAGAGGCATGTTAGCCCGCATCATCATATGGTAAGGCACAAATGGGCGGATAAAAGGCACTCCTGATGGAAAGACAAATGGTCGGGGAAATTTATTCAGTTGTAAGTCCGAAGCTGTTTTAGCAGCCTTTATAGACTCAGAATTATTCTGCATCTCCTGGGCGAGCTTCCTTAGGATGAGATCGCTAGGCTGCACTGCCTGGTGATACGGAGATCTACGGTCACCTTTGCCTGGCAAATTTTCCTGAGACTGTTGTGTATGCTGAATAACTGAGGGTCTACTGGCCATGGATGGAGAAGAGGATTTTTCGGGTGTCCTCTCCGAGGGGGATTCCCTATTATGCAAGGTCAGATCGTTGCCGTTCTCGGGTTCCATCTCGACTTTGCGGATCAGACCTTTGGCACGGACTTGGTGCTTGCTATTGAGCTTGTGTCTCAGGTCGTTTGGATGTAGGAGTTGATTTTCATGTAACATGGATACTGCTAGGGAGTTGAGCATGCCTTTTGTTCTTTCAATGTTAAAGTTGGCATCGACAGTGTGCCCAGGTAAACTTGATGGCTGAACAGTGGATAAATCCTGCGTGGGAAGATGGAGACAAACATTCTGATGTTGAAAAATATTACATTGTTTTTCAAAGGCAGAATCAAGTGAAAAAAAGAAATATAAATTCACATCCCATCAATGCATAGTACAAACCTCCAACCACATGTATTTCAAAAGCACCAAAGTTGCATGTATTCACATCCCGCTGGTACAACGTATATACCTCCAACCACATGTATTTCAAAAGCACCAAAGTTGCATGTATTCACATCCCGCTGGTACAACGTATATACCTCCAACCACATGTGCCTATACAGCAGACACAATCAATATACTGGATTGAGGATTCACAGAATAATTACTGACAAGTAATTGACAATTCAACAATTGGAAATAGGAACCAGTTTGATGTTTCATTGATGTATAAAACTCACCACTTGAAAGTTACTCAACATGCAAAATAACCCAGGGACAAGAAAATCACTTGCTAGCAGTTAAAAGCTTGGCAATACAAAATAAGAACCAATGTAATGAATCACGAATGCACAAAACCTCACCATACCGAGGTAACTCACATTATGTTATACCTCACTGACACAAATGACTCACTGACACAAAAGGAAAAACTCACAATAAAAAATAAAACTCATCAATACAAAATGAACTCATCAATACAAAATAAAACTCTTCAATAAAAAAAAATAAACAAAATAAGACCAACTACCGTGACTCTCCCATGCACAATATCTCACCATACACAACCTACTGACACAAAGCGATTCACAAACAGAAAATAACACACCATAGGTAATAAAAAACTCACTACGAAGAAAATAGTTCACCGAAACAACACCAGTCACTGACAGAAAAAAACACTTCATCGACACAGAATACCTCTCCGATACAAATATGACCCAATACAACAATGACCCACCGATGCAAAACCAAGTCACCATAGTAACTCAGCGACACAAACTGAGGTATCGCAGACATATAATAAGTATCACTAACAGTATAAGTAGACTGATGAACAAAGACAGTAGACTGTCAGTAGACTGACAGTAGACTGATGAACAAAGACAACTCACCGTCACAAGATGAAGACCATTCTGTTGTTGTTCTTCTCTCAACTTCTTCAACTGCTTCAGTTCTTCTAAATGTTCTCTGACTTTCTTAACCTTCTTCCTAGGTCTGGGCATCTTCTCCTCTTGTTTGCTCTCATTTTGAATTTCTTTGCCCTTAGTTTTCTTTCTCTTTTTCAGTTTCGGTTTGCTGGTTTTACCCGTTTCATTATTGTTGACATGGTTGGCATACGGTTGGATATACCTGTAAGTTAAAGAGAATTATAGTTTATATCTTATATATATATAGTATTATAGTTTGACATTTAGAACTGTTGTTGAATAACCAGACTGTTAGAGTATCAATTCTTTATTTGGCTGGCAAGAGTAATTAATTAAATTATAAACTGATAACTGAGATACAGCTCTTTCCCTATTGAGTATTTTGATGTCATTTAAAGTGGCAGATGCAACTAGTCCCCTGATGAAGACCTGATGATACAAGCAAAGCAAGGGACTCTCCTAAAAGAGACTGAAATTGTTTCTTTCATATTGATACTCCATGTGCACCCCATCGATACCCACATACTCCCCTATAGACACATTTTTCATATCTAAACTCCGTGTGCACTGCCTACTGTATACACCAATGTTTCATATCTTTACTCCCTTGGACACCCACTGTACACCCATGTTTCTTCTGTACTCCCCTGTACAACCCCTGTAGACCGATGTTTCATATCCTTACTCCCCTGGATACCCTCTCTACACCCATGTTTCATACCTATACTCCCCTGAACACCCATGTTTCTTCTATACTTCCCTGTACACCCCCTGTACACCAATGTTTCATATCTTTACTCCCCTGGATACCCTCTCTACACCCATGTTTCATATCTAGTCTCCCCTGTACACCAATGTCTCATATCTTTACTCCTCTGTACACCTCCTCTACACCCATGGTTCATATATAGCCTCCCCTGTACACCCCCTGTACACCCCTGTACGTCCCCTTGTACACCAATGTCTCATATCTTTACTCCTCTGTACACCTCCTCTACACCAATGTTTTGTATAAAAGGCTTAGACTTATTTCCAGATGATTGTTTTGGCCCTCTCAAGATTTAACCACTTCTGTAATAGTGGTAAAACTAACCTAGCCATCTATTTTCTGATTTTGCATGTGTGATTGTGACCGAGGCTACAAAAGCTGCTGTCAGCTGTGACATCAACTGACACAGGCCCTCTGCTCTCAGTTGAGGAACGAGATATTTACAGAACAAGTTGTTGCACAGATGAATTATTAAATACTGAAATTTAGTCATTTGTTTTCAAACAGTGATGCATTACAAAATAATCCCTGATGTAACAAACACTTTTGAAAAGGAAAATGATTACATAAACTTGCAAATTACGACACAACTATTAGTAAGGCTTCTTTCTGTGTGTGTGTGTTTTATCTGGGCAGCAGAAAGACACAGAGCCAGATGACAGGAGGTGCAAGCGCTCTAAGATATTGAATGTTAAGTCATTTTAGCTTTCATAAATCCCATCAACAAGCTTTAAAACTGTCAAGATTGTGGAGTTGAACTAACAACTTCCACTTATATTGACTGTATTTTAAAGAAAATATGAGTATTTATTACAAGTTTGACATTTTCCTGTAACAACAATTCTTCTTCCTGCTACAAAAGTTTAAAGCTTCAAAACTTTAATTTTCTGTGCATTCGTTGCAAGGCCATGTTCAGCTATATTTGCCCAGCAATAAATCACTGCTTTAGGTCAATGTAACCCAAGGAAAGAAATCAGAATACTTGACTAATGAGCAAACTTGAGATATTAAAACAACACCCTTCACCCCCCCCCCCCCCCCACCTCCTCATTGTAGTTTATCTTCCTATACTGAATCTAAAATGGTAAACCTCTCTAGCCCATTCTACTTAGCTGAATAAAAGTTACCTTTCATAATGCCTTCTGGTGCAGGTTGCTGCACTAGTGCAGCCAGGGTTCCCACCCAGCTCAATGTAGACTTTCTTCCAGAGTCGCTGTGAGGTGATATTATCATAACCACCATAATCCTCAGTTGTTTTGAAGAAATGGAACAGGTTGACTAAAACAAGAAAAAGATGGTTTATTGATAAACAATAACTGAGCAAAGATGCCTCCCTTTCATTTAGTTAGGTAGATTGCATCCAAATGTTGAGAGGAGGCAAGTAAAAGAAGGTGAAGTCAATATTCAGGCAGTGTGCATATCTGTAATGTTATATAGTAAACACTGTATGCATGTGGTAGCTAAATGAAATAAGGAACCGCAACACAGTATGCATGTGGTAGCTACATGGAATTAGGAACCTCAACACAGAATGCATGGTGGTAGCTACATGGAATTAGGAACCCAAAACACGGTATGCATGTGGTAGCTAAATGAAATTAGGAACCGCAACACAGTATGTATGTGGTTGCTAAATGAAATTAGGAACCGCAACAAAGTATGCATGTGGTAGCTAAATGAAATTAGGAACCTCAACATGGTATACATGTGGTAGCTACGTGTAAACCCTGTAAATACTAACAATAGGTACAGAATCCTCCTTATTTCACCAATGTTTATGCTGACCTAGCTCCAACTTTTCACACAGGAACACTGTAAGTATACATGCCAACACACATTCCTCAACAATCTAATCAATTCCTGATGTAACTTACTTTGTTTGAATCCTAGACAGGGAAGCCTTTCGATGGGAGTACTCCTGTCTTGCATAAACTTGTAAAGTTTCTCCAGAAACTCTGCTTCTTCTTTACTTTCAGCTTTCTTTCTCTGAAGTCCCAGCTTGGTCCGTTTTCTCCTGGTCCTTCTCAGTGGCTGTAACTCTTTTTCTTTCTTCACAGTTGCCTTCGATGAAAGACAATAAACACAGAGTTTAGTTTGAGATTATCAATTGGAGCTTATTGCAGATATTCAGCTAACTAAACAACTCTTGCTTGTACTGTAAGTACCTGGCCACACACTGCTAAATGTTGCTCAATATTGAATAGTACTAGCTTTGCATACATAAGACATAAGCAAGAGCCCAATGGGCACTATGGTTCCTTGCTTAGTGGAATATAAAAGTGTTGCATGTCATCACCTAATATCATAGTTGATAAAATGAATGCATAGAATCAACTTCACACAAACGGGCAGGTTCCAAAGTGTCACGCCCATAAAAATATTCAGGCCCACATGTACCAACAATTGTATTCCAAGTTTGGATCCAATCCGATTTAAGGTTGTGGAGGGTTATTGCAATTTTTATTTTCGGCCCCTCTCCCAAAAACTTGGGCTCGATAAAATTTTGCACCAAAAATAGTTGGCCCCAAAAAACTGGCTCATACATATATTTGTTCTCCAAAATATGAACCCAAAATATGTGGGCCCAAATGGTCCCAGAATATTGGGCCCCACAAATTTGGGCCCAAAGAATGTGTCCCAAAATGCATTTGAGGTCAGCCCACCTGGCACAAAACTGGGCCTGGAAATTTTGGGCCCACTGCAGATGGTCCCAGTTATTAACCAACAACTGTATACCAACTTTGGTTACAATCCCACTTAAGGTTGCAGAGTTATTGCAATGTAAAACGTTTATGTTTGACCCCATAACTCATTAATATTCATAAGGTCAGTGCCAAAAACGATAGGGCACTGTCTCACTATCATACATCTACACAGCAAGTGTCACAGACGCAAACATGCACATGCACACACGCCAACCTGACTGTATAGGTTCCTTTGCCTCCAGCAAGAAACCAAAATGTAGGTCAAAACTTGGAGGGACAAACCTCAATTGGTTACCCTCCTAGTGACAAAAACAATAAGCAATTTCAGACACATCTAAGCAATTTCAAAGCTTGATGTAATAGCCAAACCAAAGGGAGTATTGCATGATACCTTGGAAGCCATAAACATGTCATTAAGCCACCTTGTTCTGGGGATTGCCATGGAAACGTATAAGGCACAGTAATTGTTTTGAAATAATCTGATGGTAAACATAGTGAACAGTTGTCTGTGTAGATTCATTTCAATCACCAAGATTACTAATAAATTTAGTCTTCAATGATCAATTCATAGAAATTCCATGAAACAGTCAAAGATCGATAACTTGAAATGCATTTATTTATTGCAAGCAAAACCGGTAACATTAAAGGTTGTCAGTATTGGCCCAAAATATGCTAGAAAGTCAAATATTGGTCAGTCATGCTCACACTTCCACAAGCATTTTACTGCCATCCTCAAAATGTGTTTCCTCACAAAGACATTTGTCTCTAATTTAAGACTTCATCAATGTCTGGAAGTGTACATGGAGATATAGAACCACCAGCAAAGTGCTTTTGAAAACTTCTAGCAATTTTTGGAATGCTAACAATCGGGGGCCGATACTTTCACTCACAAACACCACATCAGCCTGCTTTAATACTACAGACATGGAAACTAAGTTGACTATGAAGGTGTAAATCACAGCAGTGTGTTACTTACTTTTCATGTCCATAAGCTAGCAATCATTTCACAAGTTTGCGAAGATCCATGGGTTTTGTGTCTGAATCACCTTTTTTTTTATTGATTAATTTGATCATTCCTTCAACGTTGACTTCACATATGTCTTTTGCCATAAACAATTTCATAAACATATCTTCCTACACATTTAGATATTTTGTTACTTGATATAGTGTAGTTGTTTATGTTTAAATGAGACATTAATGCATTGAGCCAAACCATTGGAAAGCATGGTTTGGCTTAAAGGGTGTGAAGACTCGCGCAAAAAGAAACGTCTAATGCCGGTAATTCGGAAAATACACACACAGCTTGCTACCGTCGGTAATTAGACACTAGTGTACAGTCAATACATACAGCTGTGGTCAATACCCACAGCACAGTATACAAACGATACAGCGATGGACATCTCAGGTCCAGCTAAAGATAACAAGGTATCACGTTTAATTACTGTCTGCATTTTGTAGCGACAAGAACAAAACGTCACTTGCAAGCAACAGAAAGTTAACTTTTTCAGATGGCTGCACGCGGTTTGGGGCGAGTCTTCAATGCCTTTAAGAGGATGATTTGTAAAATAATGAGGACACGAGGACTGATCCGTACCCGTGTCATATGAACAACCTTTGAGCCCTTCTTGACTTCCACTCCATCTTCCATGGTCGACGATCTCTTCTTACGAGGTCTTCCCTTCAGCTTCGGTGCTGATAAATCAAAGAAAAGGAATCTCGATTAAGGGTTTTGCATACCTTAAAAATTATCATTGATCAATTAATTTACAAACTATTAACTAATCGAATCACCACAGTAGGGACATTGTGAATGTGGCAGTACAATGCTTAACACCACTCCTGTGTTTTACCCTATATTTACCCTCCTGATACATCCAATGTGTGGGGTGTGTAATGCTCTTCACCAAGATACTGAAGCTGTACAGGATCAATTGTGTCAAAGAGACATTCACATTCAATTAAAAAATTTCAATTATTTTCGAAAGATTATTAGCTCGATGCCTGGTATATTGAGGGCGCCACCCATGGTAACCGTTCACATTGCTAGTGCTCTCATCAGTGGACTCCTCCCTGCTGAGGTTACTCCTGACAAGAGCAGAGACATATTCCTGTAATATGTAATCATGTGGATGATTTTCTCAATCCGTTGACTCAATGTTAGAGAACAAGGTTCTACAAGCATCACAAGCACTCAATCATTATCCTCTTCCAAATGCGTCAATCAATTATTCAAACTTAAGATATTCTGGGTAAAGGGAGGGAATTCCCTGTTCAATAGAAACTAACAGCCCACTGAGATACATACGGACAATATAAGCTTTGGCTCTTACCTAAGTGATCACAGAGTTGTTCGTTGTCAGCCAGGGATGGATGTTCAAACTCTTCCCTGCAGAAGAGCATCTTTGTTCCTTTATGGGGTACAAGAACTAGACCCATGGACCGAACTTCTGGACATGACCACCACTGTTGACCAGTGCTCTCCAATCTCTTCAACATGGCCTTGTGACGGCAGTATCTGCAACAAGATTGAAAAAAGAGATATACTTGAAAAGTCACATTTAATTGGACTATTACAGAGATATTCTGGTGGCTGAAGTTGATTGCGTCACACTTGCTACTGGAAATCTTCTACAACTCTAGGTTCAAACCCACATCCTTGTGGCGTTGTCGAAGATGTTGATCGGTCAAATCTGTCGATATTTTGTGAAGGCATCTGCCGACAGCAGAGTGAACGCTGTCATCACCGCAACTCGATTGCAAATGTTTCTGTTTTGCTTATAACAAATTTAAATCATTCATCTACAGAGGAAAATAATGTGTCTAAGAAAGTTATATTTAGAGACAATGCTGAATACAGAAGGAAATGAAAGCTAAGAAACCATTCAAAATGCATCATAATTCAAGCTATAGCAGCAAGATTTACAATAGCAAAGTCAAACTTAAAGTCAGGAAACCTTACAAATTCTACAATGTTGATGCAAAAAAATTTTTAATTAGCTTTTTAAGCAAAAGCTTTTTAATTACCTGTTGTAACTAAGAATAGTGACTTGGCTCTTATCTTTGTCATCTTCATCAAATTCTGTTCCTCTGCCTGAAAAACAAAAGACGAGAAGAAAGGAGATGTTAATTAATTCGTTTAATTAATTCCTCCCCCTTCCCTCCTGTGTGTACAATATCAGCTCTCCAATCCAAGCATATATATGCATGGTACTCAAAGCTCAAGTAATGATGTTACAACCTTGCAAAGCATCTACAGAGTTTTATTGCATAGAATCATCCACAGGAGGCTTTAAGAATAAAAATCAATTCAAATTCATTTCTGTGCTAATAGGTCTCATCTGTTGTCATAAGTCTTGGATATGAAATGATATGTAGAATGGGGTTAGGCTAAAAGTCGTCACAATAAAGTACATGGTAGGGTATATAGTTGCATGTGTTTGTTTTCTAACATTTGAAGACACTGTATGAATTCTGTGACTTGGGTTGTCGAAGGAAACCGAGATCGAGGAACAGAATAATTTCGGCCGACACAGTAATCGAGGAACAGAAGAAATTAGTTAAGTCTGATTTAACTTTGAATTTATTCTAATACATGACAAGATTAAATACAAACACTTGAAGCGTCTTGAATGAGTTTTGGGGTGTTTGGATGAGCACAGCTGAAACAGGTCTGATATTAAGCACATTGTAAATATCTACACACTTATCTATAGTATATGCCTCATAGTGTGGGGCCTTGTGGTCAATAAAGCTGTCTTCAGTTTACAATGTATTTCTCCCCAGAGTTTTCCTAACCGTCACTTTTCCTATTGGTTGTGGTAATAATTTTTCTTTTCACTAATATATCTTCTTTTTTTTTCCAGATTTGCACAGTTTACATAACATGGTAACTTTGCAATAAAAGCAATGTTATAGAAGAGATCATTTTGAATGTTGTTGAAAAAAAACTCAGTGGCCATTCTGACCTGTCAGTGAAATAAGTTATCAGAAGTCTGTAATTCACTTCAGATCATATGTCTGATATTTGAACACTGTGACCTAACCAATCACCATGCTGTTTGCTCATTGAGATTTCTGTCGCCATGGTGCTCTCTCTCTATATGGTTACAATTTTCAACAATTTCCACCAACCACAAGTTTTAATTTATGAAGTTTGGTGTACTATTAAGTATATGGTCCTCTCTGTAGCTCTTAGGTTTCCTTTGATGAAGTTTCTCACTTTAAAATGATGATAGGAGTGTAACAAGAAACTATTAAGGGATGACGAAAGTCAATTTGTTGCTGTACAAGGATTAATAACGGTCAAGTTACTTACCTTTTGTGCAGACGGCTTTATCGCTTGTTGTTTTTCCTTCCGTGGGATGCAAGACCCCCCGCCATATTGTGGGTCCACCGTGCGACCAATCAACATCAGAGACAATCCAGTCAGTCAGATCATCTATCTTCAATACCACTTTATCTCTCACCGCCAAAACTTCATCCTATCAAAATAAAAATATAAAAGAATAATATGTCACCTGAGATAAGTTTTAACTTGTAAAAGAAAGTGTGAAACAACCTCTTCCTTCCACATTTACCCCTCCCCTCCCCCTTTTATCCCTCATCCCTCTGTTCATTTAAAGGAAGAAGACATATCTGGACTTCATGTCCAACATGAAGTCTCCCTTGCATGATCTCTCCCTCCTCTCATTGTATCAGTAGAATCGCTGTAGAAGTATGTGGACAACGATAGTGCAACACTTGTGAGAAGGAGACAGGTAAGTCAGGACCCACAGAAACTTGATTTTCACAAGCAATAATTCCGCAGAAAATTACGTGTAGTATACTTCCGAGTGGTAGATACGATCATACAGAAGGAGGAATTAGTGGGCGTGGCCCAGGGTGCGAGGGCGCAGTGCTAAAACGTTTCCAAATGTGTAGTTAGGTAGATAAGAAAGTGCATTTGTGGAGTGGGAGACAGGTACGAGAGGAGCGAAGTAAATACTTGGTTTCCATCCATGTTATGTTACAACTTGCAGTCCACAATTGCTTCCTTGTTTGAATTTTTAATCAAATCTGATGAAGCTACTTATTACATGAACAAAAGGCTAAGTTTCCATGTGCAGTTAATTCTACTTTTCCTTTCATGTAGGAAATGCATTCACAGATAAACTAGATTGACGATTTTGAGGATTTAACTCACCAATTTACTTTGGTTGAGATGGGGATGGGAAGGGGATAGGGATGAGGGAGGGAGGGAGGGAGGAGGGGGGAAGAGGGCAGTTTAAAGAGTAAACAAAATGAAATAAATCATCTGCTTCAAATCTGAAGATAACAGATAACCAGAGTCATGTGAATATATCTAAACTCAAAGTACATGTTGTAATCTTTCAGACTTATAATATCCTATTTAGAGTTCAAAGGTCACAACCGTGATAGGATAACTAACAAAGATGATACAATTTATATTCTGGTTACCAATTAGCAACAATGACATGCATCATGGTATATTTCCTTCCTCTGATGTAATATTGTCGTTATACACATTTAATAATGCACTCATCAAACTCATCGATGCAGTTTGTTTAGATAAGTCGCCTTTGGCACAAAGGCTTTTTGTATGAACTGAGCGTCTATCAAATATCACTGCTTTCACTGTAGGAATGACAACCAAAACAGGAAGCTCGTACAACGACTGTACAACGCATCGAAGCTGGTGGGCCGTAGAGGAAGCTGATCTAATTCAGATTAAGAATGAAAGAACTATCACCCACATGACTAGATAATTTTAGATGATCTATGACGTGTGTTCACCCAAATGAGTGAATATCAAAAAGCACTCGATTGGAACACCGTGCGAGTTTTTTTACTTTTTAATGTTCCTTTAAAATCCAAACAAGGAAACTGCCTCCAATATACACAGCCACACTGACTGGCACTGATATGCAAACAAAAGCAATATTAAAAATAGAATTTCAAACAGTTTTTAATGTCTTTCAGTTCTGTGATAAATATTCCAAATGTGTGAAATTTAATCTGCGAATGTATTATCTACAACAACAGTCCTAAACTTATATCATTTTGTCGGTAATTCTAATATTTAGGACTCGGAAAATTAAATCAATTTATATAACTATTACTTTGTTGAAAAGAACAGTCAACTAATTCGGTTGATGAAAGAAAACCACTGTGAAGTGCTTATATGGACTGTCTAAAAGAGGGTTTCTTGATAGGAGACAGTTTATGGAGTGAGACCCAAGCAATAAACATTTTAACCTCTAATACTGGGCATTGTGCTATATATGTTTCCAGTCACTAATAAATGTGTTTCAGTTTTTATAAGTCCTTCAAAACTTGAAAATCTTATTTGCTGTCTTGGTTTTCAAGATGATCTGTGACCACTCCAGGTTGTATTTTTATGTATAAATATCTCTTGTAATTTTTGGGAAATGAGGTTCTTTAAACATCTTAGACATAAAAGTGGCTGGGCAACTTAGTCTAACACACATATGATGAGGTCAATTTCCAAGACCTCAAAAGGGAAAACAAACAAAAAAGTGGATTACAGATTTGTGAAGGACAAATGGTTTTGAATGTCATCCTGATGTTTATAGCATGGGATGTATTTTACTGACATGTCTGTATCAAGTTGAAAAGAACATATTATGGTTGAGTTGCTTAAATTTATCGTGGATTCAATGTAAACATTTATGCCTGAACTGTGGAGCTCAAGTTACCTTTATACTGTAAGCTTTCCACAGATTTACTTTAGAAGGTGAATGAATACCTTGAAAACTTGAGTAGTCATAGAAACTTTTCGAGCCCGCCAAGTTTAATTTTTATTGGACTGTGAGTGGCACAGCGTGCAAAAAGGTTAATACAATCTTTCACTTCAGCAAAAACTTACCCATGGATGGAATCCACTTGTCCAACAGACAATTATTTATGTGTATCACAAACATTGGAGCTGACCAATGGTCTGTGTGCTAGACTAAGTGGTTCAGCCACTTTGATTGATGTAGCTTTTGATCAATCCTCAAAAAGTGATACAGAAAGACAACCTGGAATGATGACAGTTCTTTGTAATTAAAACAGATCATAATAATCAATTTCTGTGCTTACAGTCATCTTTTACTAGTGGTGAAACTGGATGTAAAATGAGCACTGGCTATAAAAATGGAAATTAATATTACTAATTAATCTAGCGACAACAACATGTGAACTACGTACTGCTTTACAAGGTGATAAATATTACCACCTCTAACTAAGCTTAATTTATATGAACTATACTCGTTTTTTTTCTTCTCTGGTCTAGCGCACATGTTTGAAAACCAGACGTGGATTGTAACTGATCTGTCTGGAAATTTCATGGAATACTGACTTCTCTTGTGATTTACTCTATTTTTGTCAAAAATTTATGCAATTAAGTTGGTGGTACTTTTCATTTGTACGGTTTAAGCTACGAGGAATACGCTGGTGGGCCACACATACTGTTATGAGGAAACAGACAAATGAGTTTTCAAAGCATAAGCTCATTAATATTCAAGCCAATCCAAATTGACACCATTTTAAATCGTTTTTCATGAACGACTCTCCCTGTTTTTGCCCTGTGTTTAAATGAAATGATATATTATCTTAGCTGTTTGGGAGATCTAAGTTCATCACAACTTCTCTGGCCATCACATCTGTAGAGCTATGATAAATAGTTGGGTTTGCTTCGAGGTTAATTCTAGATCTGTTGGAAACTGGCATCAAAATAAAAAAGGAATTATGTTCAGTGCCATGAGACCTAAATTTATAACTCAGCACAGTTCACGGCACAAAGACAATGAAATCAATCATTTTAAAGAGAAAAGCAATATTTTCAATAAATTCGGCTATGTCATCCTTCTTAATAGACTTAAAATATAACTTGACCAGCAAGCAAAAAAATGAGACCAACAAGGAACCAATGTGACCCAAAAATCTAGTATTTCATATTGATTCGACGTTCACATTAGTGCACATGTAGGGCAGACTCTATCAGCCGCACACAAATTACTTGGGGCTCCCCATGTGGTAAAATGACATCAAAACTAATATCATATGATATTACCAGACAGGCAATCTCAGCTGTTAACTTTCTGATGGACAGGTTTCCTGAAGGTAATCTGAAATTCTTGCCAACTGAATGAAAACTATTCACTTCAAACATTGACATATATATATATATATATATATTGTAATTTAGGCAGATGCTGACCTTTGACCCACCAGTATTACTTGGAAACAATCTTAGTACATATATAAAGGTTGTGTTAAAGAAAACTGAAAAAATTACCCCTATGATTTATTGGTAATAGCCAAATGGAGGTGGTTGTTAGTTATGGTTAATGTTCAAATAACTGCAAGTTTAATTTAACTATATGCTTGTTTCTTTTAATAGTTAGTTATTTTGTTTGTTTCTTTGATTAGTTAAAGAACTTATGCTTGTGATCAAAGAGCTAATAGTAGAAACTATGATGAGATATTACATAGAAAAGTAGAAAACAAGAGAGGGGATCATCTTAACCACTTTAACTTTGATATTAAATATCTTGTAGCTTGGCTTAATAATCCTTAACCCCTAAGGAAAGGTTTTAAAGGTCCCTAACACATATGAATTTAACACAAATTATTTAAAAAGGCACCATACAGGTCCAATAAAAATGGACTGCAAAATTTACAGGTGATCAAATTTAATAAAAAGTTCATTGCACCAATACTGAAGGGCAAAAGATTTCTTGTATTTGATTAATTACCGATTCTTAAAAATATATAGTTATGATAGTTATGAATGAACTTATAACAGCATGACATCCCATAGATTGAGTTTCTGTTATTGCTGCAAAGTTATGAGACATTCTATCAAAGCCAGCAGCTGACAAACACAGTCTTTATTGTACATTACAGTTTCACCATTGTGTAATATACTTAAAGACACTTCATACAATACTGTAATATACTGTACAAACATCATCACTCTCTTAGCTCTGCCAAAACTCTGAAAACTTAAAAAGTAATTTTTTGTCTGGCCAGCAACCTAATTTATGGCTTGCACAGGTGAGCACAATATTCACATACAACCCAATAGATCTTACTTACACTGGGTCTAAAAATGAAATACTTTCCAGGTTTTGATAACCTCTGATGTATAATGGAAGAGTTGACCTTCCCACCAATATCCTATTAGTGTCAGATTTCAAAGCAGAGAGGTAGAGCATTTATATTGCCATTGATGGGTGAACGGGCAAATGAAACACAATGACAGGTTCAAAATACAACTTACTTCTTTTAGCATTTTAGGTGAACAAGGAATGTACAGTTAAAGCTTCATAGGTAAACAATTAATGCTTTCTATATTCTATTTGTCTTAAGTACCAACTACCAAGAATTGTCTAAAATTTGGGTCAATATTTGAGAATGCTACCAACAAAAGCTGGACCATGAACCATCAGAAAAAAACAAGAGGCTAGAACAACTAAACATATGGTTATTGGCTCAAATCAAGCACTGTGTTTAAATTACACAAATTTCATTTCCTATAAAATCCTCAACAGGCTTGAATGTCTCTTTTCAGTACTAGATTTAATGTAAAGTCTTGAATGTCAAAACAAGCTTGAAAACGTCTCAAAATAAGAAAACGTCTCATATATCATACCACTGTGCGATTATAAGCAAACAGTTATTTGTACATCAAATAATAAAGCAATAGAGTGCATAAGGATATGAGAGACAATATCAGCTGTACTGTAAAGTTAATATCCACATGATAAGACCCAGGCTTTTCATATATTACCGTAAATGTACACTGTCGCTATTGCAAACAATATTTAACTAATGTTGTCTAAGATAGTCATTGGCCACTTAGAATCCTCTCCCCTCCCCCTCCTCTCCCCCCAACCTCTCCCCCACCCCCTCCCCCAACCTCTCCCCCACCCCCTCCCCCACCCTCTCCCCCACCCCCTCCCCCACCCTCTCCCCCACCCTCTCCCCCACCCTCTCCCCCACATGTAATAATTTATCATGGACAGTATTACTAATTGACCAAGAAGTCTAGCACTCAGGACCTTAAATAATTCTATAAACAAAGATACCCATTAAGGACAAACAATACTAAACCCACAATCTACTATTTGTTGGTTGCAAACACAAATATAATTCCATACATGTAAGTACTGCTGTCCCACCACGACTAACAAAGACTTTATACTCAAACTATTTGTTATCTCTCTCTCTTTTCTTTGTCTCCAAGGGTACAAATAATGAAATCCTTAATATAAAGATGACCCAGCAATGATTAAATATTACTTCTCAATCTGAGTATAGTGAAACTAGACGTAACTTTATTAGCGTGCTGCATGAAATACGAGACTTGCTGGGTTTACGTGAACCAGGAAGGCATAGCAAAGGAAACAAAGTGTGTTCTACCGTGAATGGATTCATAAAGTACTGTGTCCTTTGCGACTTTAATTTCCTAGAGCTTTGTGTTATTAATGATGCAATAGCTAGGTAATAAAATTTGTCACCATGATTACAAGTTGGGAAACATAAATTTGTGATTGATGCCAAAGTTTTGTGACTCTAATAATAAAAATCAATTTTTAGAGATCATGTATGCTAAAATTCCAATATTAATGCATGCCATTTAATTCCACTACCCAGAGAAAATGTTTTTCATTCAAGTTACATGTGAATTAATTATACCCCAAAACTTGTGGGTTTTGGGGATTAGCAAGCGATGATACTTACCTGTCTCAACTCTACTGTTGCATTTTCCCATCTACTGTACCTAGCCTATTAGTGGTAACATTTTAGCACTGCGTACCCATTGGCCCTCCTAAGGGTCAATGCCTCTTCCTTCCAGATTTACCTTTTCGCAAAGTAAAGAAGCTTACTACTGGTGAACGAAACTTATGTCATATATATATATATTGATGACAATCCTTTTTTTTATTTATAAAACAAAAATGTTTAATTTACCTTCATGTGGTGGAAAATATTGCAATTATTTCTGGAGAAATACTTTGTAGTATTTTCAAAATTTCCAGGACTTTTCCACGACTTCCCCCAATGGGAAGAGCTGTTTTATTGCACTATAATGTGTGACTTAAAACACATTTCAGTGTGTTTGTATCAATCATGTATCCTTGTTTACATATCAACTTGATTGTGGAGGTACAGGGCTTGCTGAAATGTGACTTAAATTATTTAATGGTGTTGAGTTGACTTCTTACCTTTACAGCATGTAGAATGCTGCTTATACAGGTACAGCATCAATACAGCATTGAATATATTATGCAATCTTGTCAAAACAGATATTATAATATAATTGTCAAAGTTTTTCAAAGGATTGAAGAACATAAGTGGACATTGGCTTCCAGACTACCTTAGCTTACAATAACTGAAAGTCGAGTGCAAACAAATACCTTTTTAATGAGTAAATGTTATTTCTGTGACGATTGATAGGCATTCAACAATCTTGAAACATGATGCTACTTGCGATACTATATTTGGCAATTGGCCACTTAACTAAATAGCTGTTAGAAGGTGGTCACCATTTCTTACATTTATAACAGATTCTCTTTAGATTATTGTATCTCTAGATGACAACTGATCAAAATTAACTTTAATATCCTCTTTTTTTTATTTTGTCATCAAATGAATGAGGAACTAATGGTTTCATTCAAATCTGAAAAATTAGTCACCAACACTTCCTCATTATATAACAGTATTATTGATCAAGGTATACATGCAAATACAAACTTATCAGAAAGATTACAAATGTGCTGGCTTTTCACAGTTACCTCAATAACTCAAACTAACATAATTACCATATGAAGTGTTGCAAAATCAACTGCATTTTTGTGGAATTTTATTATCCAAACTTTATTATCAATGTACAAAGCTGTTCTTTGTAAACAGTTCACAGAAAAATAAAAACCACAAGGAAAGGTAGCCTTTGTCATCTCAGGGGCTGTTTGAATATATTTCTGTGTTTGGTTTTTCCCAAATTGGAAATTATGGAGTCACGCTTACCGACAAATTTTGAGGGGAACCGTGGATTGCAAAGTCGGCAATGACTACAACACAGATAGCCAAGTCGGTAATTACTATTGGGGTTTTATTTGTCAAAACAAAACCACAAACAGAAACGTTGTACTCAAAGCCGAAGCCAAAATGAATAAATCACAGCCAAAGTGAATTAATCAGGTCACACATCCGGATTCTATGCATTCTAAGCTCTTCAATACCGCCCTCAGTATCTTTCCTGATACATTTCATACTGTAAGTTTTGATTCCCATTGAGCTGTGACCGTCATTATAATAAACTGCAAGACTTTCTCTTTCTTTTAGTCACGCATACTCTCAAAATCCAAGGCAAGGATGAATCCTCTTGATTTCCCAGCACAAGCTATCACATAACACTTCCATAACTGAAGATGAAATAATTTCTGAGTTAATTTGTACACTGCAGTTCTATGTCACACTGCTCTGTATAGCAGTGATTAATTGCCCACAGCTGTTTATAACTTTCGGGTCAGGGTTTAGACTGGAAGATGATGCACCTCCTTTGGCGAGTACCATATTTTAAATTTAAACACCAACCCAGATTTTCAACCACAACCGAGCCATAAAAACAAAAAAAACCTGGATAACACAGTGCTAGCGTGCACAGTGAAATGTCAGAACAGCATATATATCAAATTCTGACAAAGTTACCTTTAGATCATAAGCACGAAGGTAGTCAAATGAGATCTTTGGATGACAAGTTATATCTGTGAAGCTCAAATAACACTTTTGTTAAAACTACCTGAATGTCCCAAACAACACATTCACACTAATAATTAAATTCCATTAATTTATGTAATCTATTTGTGAATATTTTGGTTATGATTTAACAGATGGAAAGACAAACTACTGTTAAAAGAAAAATATGTTTTTTTAAACATATTTTGGGGGTTTTGATGTTCATAATATATGAAAGATAATTTAGTTGGGCATTATTGACTTCCCTGATCATACAGTCAAATCCCATACTTAAATAATTCAATACTGTCACAAGATCCACACAAATAAACACAATACAGAGCACGATTGCTTTTTGTCACACCAAAAAATTCTCATCAGTCAGTCACGCATATATATTAAAATTTATTAATTTCGTAACGCTGTAAGTTAACAAATTGCTAGTCTTTGGTACTTACATGGTTAGAAAAGTTAAAATAATCAAATAATGTTGAACTGATGTTTGATGACTTGAAGTAAATTTTAACTTCCCAAAAAGTGCATTATGATTAGTCTTCAAGGTTTGTAACAAGATTTTCAGTAAAAGGAAGCTATGAAAGTGATTTCATTTTTGTTCTTTCCATGAAGGAAAAGCCAGCTTCCTGCCTCTATAAACTTTACGGGTTCAATCACCAAAACCTGCAGAATAGCTTCCCACCTGAAGGGCAAAAGAATTAAACATATATATGGTTCAAATGGAACAAAGTCATTGTTGAGTTTGCAACTTTCATATATATACATTGATTTGGACTTTGTTTCATCCATACAATGACTCTGTTTTCATTACATCCTTACAATGATTTTAAATATCATTTTACCCATTACAATGACTTTATTTTCCTTTCACGACTCCCTCCATTACAATGATTTTGATTTAGTTTTATCCATAAAATAGTTTTTAGTTTATTACATGAATGCAATAATTTCAATTTCCTTCCATCAACAGATTTTTGTTTCATTGATACTCATAAATAAATATCATTAAAACCATTCCAAGATTTTCATTTAACTTCATCCATTCCATGATTTTGATTTCCTTCCATCCATAGATTTTGTTTGAACGATACTCTTAGATATCATTAAATCCATACAATGATTTTGATTTAATTTCATCCATTCCATGATTTTCATTTCCTTTCATCCATATCATGATTTTGATTAAATTTCATCCATTCCATGATTTGAATTTAGTTTCATCCATACATTTTTGTTTCATCGATACTATAAGATATCATTAAATCCATACAATGATTTTGATTTCCCTTCATCCATTCCATTCCATGATTTTGATTTACTTTCATCCATTCCATTCCATGATTTTGATTTCCTTCCATCAAATTCCATGATTTTAATTTAGTTTCATCCATAGATTTTTGTTTCATCAGTAATCTAAGATATCATTAAACCCATACAATGCTTTTGATTTCCTTTCTTCTATTTCCAAGATTTTGATTGCCTTCCATCCATTCCAGGATCTTGATTTAAATTCATCCATTCCATTCCATGATTTTGATTTCCTTTCATGAATCTACAGTATTCCATGATTTAAATTTCCTTCCATCTATTCCATGATTTTGATTTAAATTCATCCATTCCATGATTTGGGTTTCTTTCATCCATAAAGTGTCTGTACCTAAAACCTACATTACACAAAACCAACTACTCTTCAAATTGAAGCATTGTCACAATCTCATTTCCATTGTTATTCATAAATCATTACTCATTCATCTCCTGTCCTTCATTAAACATCCTATGCAATGTTACATTCCAATGAATATGTAAAATTTCCTCTCTTGATTTTATACTGCACTTTGCTGTTACGTTACACTCCTTGCAAAGCTCATAGGTCAAGTTGATTTTTTATTTAATGCTTTTAGGGAAGTGTTAGTTTTGCAAATAGACTATTTGTTTAACACTGTGCTGGAGACTATCTATGATTACCACTACTGTTTTGAAATAATTCCATATTCATATTGCAAATACTTGTTCCTGATTGTCATTGTTAGCATATCCAGGGAGCCTCATCCCTCTCCTACCCACCCCCACTCCCCCATTTGAGCAACCATCATGTGCACAATAACTCCACAACTCAGAAATCCTAGTTATGGGCCTGTGTGTGATGTATTTTGATCTTTATTTGCAAGTTACCAACTAACAAAACACAAATTCCCTTTTATACAGGTCTTCTTCAATCTTTTCAAACATTTTTTCAAGCTCTGCCATCCAAAAATGGTCAACTGGTTATCTGTCCCTGACAAATTAGATACCTTCTGGTTTTAAATAAAGTCCAAAGATTGCAGCCAGGGGTCAGAAAAGTTTGTTGCTGGTATTGATCAGCTTTGCATACATATCTGTGTAAATAAAATACTATAAAATACTGTATCAAAGAAGAGCCTAACTATTACCAGTAGACCTGTAAACTTGATTCTATTCATAAATATATCTGGCTGTCTGACTGACCAGACCCACTGTCCTTTTTGGGTGCATAATTGTACAGGTCGGGTTAAAGAATAAAATCTTGTGAATGGTCTTCTCCTTCTATAAATAATTTCTTTCAAGCTGTTTTAACCCTTCTTCCCAGGTTGGTGTATGCACTAGATACTAAAGCTCTCTAGCCCTTTTCATTGATTCTCACACATGATGTGAGACAGTGTGCATTAACAAGATAACAGCTTCGATTGTTGACAATAACACAAGCAAACACTATCAATAGAGTTATCAGATTGAATTGAAAACTGGCTGCCTTATCTCTTCCCAACTGTGGGTAGACTTCAGTCAGTCCTATTCAATGGTTATTGTTGCAGCCTGCAGTCACAAATGACCAAATATTCTTAATACCGTACTGCTGCTGCTCCAGCTTTTTTTTTCATTATTATTATATATATATATTTTTTTTTGAGATTGCACAAAGGGTACACACATCTTGATACAAAGTGTACAGTTAGTAATAAATTGTCTTTGATGAATATGTGTCTTTCAAATATAACAGAAGGGTATATATCTAAGCAATACCTTAAATAGGTTAAATTATATAGTGTATTATCTTGTAATTTTTTTCCTGTTTATTTATTACTATTAATTTTTTGGAGATTGCAGGGTGAAGTGTACACATACTTTATGCATAATGATAGGTTAAGTAATAATATTTTCTAAGGAATCTTTAAAATAAAAAAAACTGCTTAGTCAATACATTATCTATTCCGGGGAAATTTGTGCAGAACCAAATTTTACATGGTGTGTTATCAGGCTATGTGTTTTGTGTGCGTGTTTTTTTTTTATATACTCTTTTTAATGCAACATCCTGTCAAAACCTCCTGAATGAATAAGATGATACTTGTATTCACAGTACTAACCAAAAGTCTAATGGATATATGCTCCATCCTTGAAAGTAACAGTCTGCAACGACAGATTTATAGGAACGACAAGTTGAACAAAAATAAATCTGGTAGTACTCAGAAATCCATTTTTAATGAGAATGCAACATGGTGTTTCCAGACATAAAGGATTATATAAGGTAACACTGGGCACCTGCACACATGTTACTTTAAGTCCACCAGGAAAGATGAAATTACTGCTTAGTGTTTTTAAAAAAACTGTAGCAATTTATGAGACAAAACCATATGTACCATAAATTTGTGGGATGTTAAGTTTTCAGTTTTGGAGTAAATGGTTAGTTAATAACTACAAAGTTAGGAACGGCCCAATGGTTGTAACCACACAGATAGGCTGGATAGCCTAGCCTCTTGGTTATCGGTAATTGAGATCCAGCCAAGTTTCTAGTGTCAATATCTCCAAACATCGGGCAACTAAACATGTTGGCTTGGCTGAACATCTTCTTCTTACTGTCCATGCTGCTGATTGAGACTGTCAAATAACAATCATGCGTATATATACAATTTGGAATGATTGCCAATTGCTTGATTTCAAATTTCCACCAAAATGCGATTTGCCTTTTGTTTTTAAACTTATTTCTTCTACTATGGACAAATGATTTGTGAATGACAAGTGTTATTTCCAATGTAATTTTCACAATAAATATAAATATATATACATAAATAAATATATTTATCTAAAGAAAAGCATGAAAAACCAACATATATAGTTAATTTGGCATATATGTCCATTTCTTCCAATCAGAGTGCTAGAAAACAACATGTGACACTGGTCGTCCAATGAGAGCATGAGAAAGCACAATATATCAGGGCTCATGTCACACTAGGTCTCGATTTCATCCAATCAGAGCAAGAGAATGTTACATTTGTCAATTTAATCTGACATATGTTCATTTCAGGACTTTTGGCACACTAGGCATAACATAGCCTTCTCTAATATATGTTCTAATACTTCTCCCAAACTCATAAAACAGCTGTGTATATCTACCTAAAAGGCTATGTATCATCATTTCATAAGCCAGGGCACAAATCCTAAACAATCACAGTGACCTTTGAACCTATTCTGCTGTATGGAATTTCATTGCATGGTTTGTACAGGAATTTGATGCCAACCTTAAAAAATAGGAAATTGAAAAGGAAAGCGCTTCATTAAAATTTAACATGGTGGATGGTTTCGTGGTTGTTTCCTATGTTGTAAAAATTTAACATCAGTACAAACATATCAAAAGTTGACATATATTTGCACAATTGGTGTTTCTGACTTATCATAACACTAAAGCCAGCTAACATATTGAAATATTATTATGGCAAACTGTTACATATGACTGTTTTTCTAATCACTGCTACCATTCTTTCCTTGTAACCTCCATGGATTGATTCAGTATGTGCTGTCTGCATAATACGTACTACCAGACTAGTGTGCTATATTTCAAGCCCACTTTAATATCTTCACTAAATAGGTCAGACAATATAGCAATAAGCCAGTCATATCCATAACTCTTCCCTAACATTTATATGGACAATTACCTACCTACAGTTTACATATTTTGTCTTTTAATCCTGCAAGCAAATTTAAATATATTTAACCCCTCACCCCCCCCCCCTTTCCTCTCCTACTCTCTTCCCTAAATCTAATGTAAATTAGTGGCTAGTTCTCATGTAATAAATCAATCATAAGATACATCTGTACAAACCACTCAGTTTGTTTGCAATCTATACATGTACATGTGGTTTCAATTTCATATAGTTTCACTTGAAGAGTGTCAGAGCTGGTAATGAGTAGATTCTGTTGTTCTATTTCAATGAGTCACAGACTTACTGATTGACAATCAAAGAATAATCTGAACAACATCAATTTTATACAAACATCATGCACATGCCCGAACTGGAAACTGTTTATAGTAATTGTCATCATTTCTCAAAATTGAGTTCTAAAATTTCTACTATATAGTATACATCTTTGTTTTAATACTACCATGTAGAGCTTTCATCTTCCAAAACTACAAAAAAAAATATTTAAAAAACATTTTTAATTACACTATCTTCTTCATCAAGTTGAAAACATTATTTTCTGTTGAATGTTACGTCAACTTTATAATCATTCTGCTAATAATTGTCAAAACCCCATTCAGCAGCATTTTTATCAATTTTGATATTATTCAAAACCTTTAGTTTAAGAAAGAATAAATAACGAATATAATAAACAATCCTTTAAAAGTCTTCTTCTATTTACTAATAATCAATTTCCTTTACACGTGACAAAACAACAAACGACTTCATCGATAATGACAATGACGAACTAACTTTTGTACTCTGCATCAGATTATTTTTGCATAGTAATTGCTCCTCTATCAATAATTAACCAACCTGAAGCTATATATGTTAATAATCAAACAATTTGCAATGTCAGATAAAGAATCTGTTCTGTTCCGAGATGCAATTTGACATACAGATCCTGCTACATTTTGATGTAGCTTATTGTACTAAACTCAAAATTCTTTGGCCTGGAGCTTAACACCTACTATTACAGCTTATATAGCTGAAAGATATTCTCTTTGTTTAATGTAGTTGCCAAAAGCCACAAACAAAACAGGGACTTTTTTTTGCAGGTTCTTTGAATCCATACAATTATTACTTGGTGCAGTGTTAAAGGCCTATTAACCACTCTGTGGTAAGTAAACAAATACAGGGCAGGAAGGATAGGTTTTATGCTAATGAGCAGTTCTTTTGTGTAAACCCAATGCACTGTATCTCTGTACAACTGCTTGGATTACAACAGTACAGTAGTACACTCCTTCATACTAATTTCTAATCTGTCTGCATAGTGCTTGGCCTTTATCCCTTTTCACCCCAAGAAAAGAAAAGAGAAGAAAAAAAAATAAGGGGAAAAACAGAGGCATTTATTCTTAGTCACTAGGTACAGAAAGGAATTTGACTGGCAACAGCCGCCTGCAAAGAACTGTTATTACAATTTGAAGAAGAGAGGCTAAAGTTCATAGACAAAATAAAAAACAATGAAGGAAGCCAAATTACACAAAATCTATACACACTTGACTGTGCTTAAACTGCAAAAAGACAGTGTGCCAATACATACATGTGTATTACCAAATAGAAGGGTGTATAATGAAGCATAGGATACAACCTCACAATTAATGTTCAGTTAATAGGTTAATGAAGTCAAGATGAATCTATTTCATTTCTGTT
The DNA here is from genome assembly GCF_037975245.1 of Apostichopus japonicus. Lineage (NCBI taxonomy): Eukaryota > Metazoa > Echinodermata > Holothuroidea > Aspidochirotida > Stichopodidae > Apostichopus > Apostichopus japonicus. The sequence goes on from NC_092565.1 coordinate 15,137,197, forward strand.
TCAACAAACTGATTCATCTATTTTGTTTTAATATAAGTGCAACAAGTCCACAAAGTTGTGGATCAGTTACATATTCAACAGAAATGAATCCAGTGTTTGTAAATAGAAATGAGCATAAATAATTTGGTTAAATATTAACAACAAAAATGCAATGTTATTCTAACTTTTTTTTTAATATTGACATTTTAATGTTATGATTTTAATAAATGGTATTTCTGTTTCACATTTTAAGCTGTTAAAATATCATTAAATAATATTGAAGGTAATTTATCATATGTACAGTGCTTTTAAAAGAAAATAATCTTTATTTGTGTAGATTTTCCAGTAATTCACTACACAAGGATTCTCATTTAATAACAAAGTGATTTAGGCACTCCATATCAATTAGTTTGATGTATAACCACTTCATTTCTTTTTCCTTTTGGGGGGGAGTTTAAAATATTAAAAAATTATTTTTCTTTATTGAGAGCATAATATACCTGTATCTAGACTTTCTACTCTCTCTTTACCTTTTACCACTTTTGAAAAGCGAACAAAAAAATGAGCGTGTGTAGAGTACATTTTGTAACAAGACGATCAATATATATATGTATGTGTACAGGAGTTACATCATGAAAAGAGACGGTTGTAGAGAAGATAAAATCCATTGAAAAGTATTCCTTGAAGAAACACAAATTAATTGCATGACTCAGCTATACAATTACGAAAACTTGCCTAAAGTGTCGAATGTATTTGATTCATGGTTCAAAATAATAATTATTCAAATGTAATATGCAGTCTAATTGACACTGTAAAGTTTCTCTGTAGAAACAGAAACAAGGTGTTGGTTGTGCTACACTAGGCTTAGAGCTGTATGTCTTTCATATGTAGTGTGTGCTTCATAAGTCAAGTTTCCAATTGAATCAATCCTTTGTTCTTTTGTACATATTTGTGCCAACATGAGAAATCAATACTGAACTGAACTGAAATCATATATTAATATTTTTGTTCAAACTCCTTAAATATTTCTTTCTTAAGTACAGGTAATCATCACATTTTTTATCTCTTTATTTTTTTCTTATTTAATTTTACACAATCACCAGACAAGCGTTTCTATATCCGTACATGTGCATTATTCAACTACAACACCAAATTGGTGATACAAGTTACTAATATCCAAATTTTTGGCTGAGTTACCAGGCAGGAAACCGACCATTAAAAACAGTTCCAGCCACAAAGGCTTAAAGAAGAGAAACAAGAACAGAATCACGTCAAACAGACTTCCTTATTGGAGGCTCTTCAGCTTGCAGGAAACAAGCTTACAGTTTTATCATTGCATGTTGGTCCTAGGTATGAATCATCCACACAGCACTGTGTACAATCAATGATATTAATATCAATCTTAACTTGAACCACTACTTTAGTGCGGTTCTATCCATAAAAATCACTAAAGCATTGTCACTTTACATATATTTCCTATGAATCGCTCTTTGAAAAGTATCTTCAATTCAAACGTCACTATGACTGAACAACGGTTTGTTGAATAAAGTGTTCATTGACAGCCAAAAAAATTGCAAAGTTTAAAAGCCTTTGTTTCATAGTCCACAAAGAAAATTTCTGGAATAGTCAACACTACAGTACACACCTTTAATACACATACAGTAAGTGCACACTGTATCAGAGAAAAATTGAGCAAAGGTCTATTGTTACTGGTAATGCACGTATAATATATTGATCAGAAATTAATGCATGATTCACGACTATATTTATGAAATTAAAAGGTAAGAATAAACGACACCAAAATTTCATGATGATATACTGTACCTTTAAAATGTAATAAAATGACATTATGGTAGTTTTCTTTTAATACAGATCATCATTCTTGCACACTACATTATCATATCATATATGTTTATTGGCCTAATTTGCGAATAAGCATCAAGGCTAACCCTAATATTGATATCAAGCGATTGTAACTCCTTTAACCAGCTATTTGATAACTTTATGGGGGGAAAAAGGAAATTACTTCATAGCAATCATTTGAATAAAGTGGGCGGAAAAGTTTATAAAAAATAATCATAGTATGAATGACTTAATAGCGACCAGATAATTTAAGCTGAATATGACAACTAATAATACAATGTCATTGTAATGTACCTGTTGGAGAGAAAAGAAAGGAAAGACTTCTTAAATAAACACCTGTAGCATTTAAATTAACACTTTTATTGTACTGCCCAGGAAGAGCACCTATTAATTATCATATATCCAAAATTGTACAAATCCTCTAACATGTAACAATGTCAGCAACAATCACTGGCATTAAAATTTGTAATAATATTAATGGAATGTGGCGATCCACCCGAACGGCTATCAAAATGGTGTCTGTGTTTGCTTAATGATTTCTTGAACCTTGACCCACTGTTATCAATAAATCTGACTAATTTAAAAAATCAAAGAAATATATGTATGTGCTAGCTATAAAGCTGAAGCCTTGATCCCAACTTTACGGATGCACTGTATGCCAGTAGTTCAGTCAGTTCAGTTCAACAGACACGTAAACATATCCACATCTGTATAAACCAAGGCTGCATGCACATGCCTATGATTGGATAGATCAAGCAGGGATCTGCTATCAACTTTCTCTTTCCTTTTCTTATTACTGAAAGAGCTTTATTTGATATCATAATAAGCTAAATACATCACCATGAAAAAAAAAACTTCTGTTCAATTTATTCATACTCCCGTATTTTATGTACATATTCGATGCCCCTTTTGGGTTAGTCTCAAAGCCCTCACATAGAAATGTCCAGTTCACATATGTACAGTAAAAATGAGTGAAATAATTTGCAACTCGCTCAAAATGAGCCATCACCTCACATCACCTCAAAAATTAATATTAAATATGTTTTTACTTTGTTTATTTCTTCAATCAGTTTCCAGTATCTCCACTCTAGTAATCAGTTTCTGCCACCACCACACTTTGTGACTGTCACCGACTAATAACTCATTATTACTCCCTTCCACATATTAATCCTTGTCCATACTATTTGGCTACATTGCTAATTAAGTCTTTGGATATATTTAACATGACTATATGCCATGATAATTATATCAGCACGGATGCTCATGACATCATAAAGAACAAACAGAAATGATTTCATTCAGGCAAGAATTAATGTCAACCTCATTAGATGCGGTATTTATATCTGCAGCCTAATCCTCATTCAAACATATCATTACTGTAGCACGACTTATTACACAAGCCATTTAATTCAAATGATATTCTACACCCTGGGATCATGCAAGCTGGCCATCTAAAAATCAATTTGAGAACGATCTTGCAGGCTTTGTATACCAGCCTTTTTGTAGTGCTGTTGCATTGCAGGTCTATTCATTTTTGTTACCTTATATGCAAAAACTTAGGACTTTTATGGTACATCAAAGCATATACTTCCAATAGAAACTATCGTCAAAAATTTTTTTTAAAACTTCTACAAGGCATTTGCGATTTTATAGTTTGATAATCAATTGAGAACAGGAAAAAAATCCTCCATTCACCAATTGAGCTTTTCACATGCTGGGTATGTTAGTTACTTATAGCTCCATAGAATACAAGCCTCATACCAGCATAAATTAATATGCAGCAGTGTGTAAATCAACCATTGATTACAACATGTGATATCTATCTAGACAATAGAAGCTAGACACCTTTAATTTTCACTGCAAATTTGTTCTTGGGTATATATTTGAAACACGTCTACAATTGGAGATTGAACTTTACAAAGGGAACAAAATTGATTGTGATATTTAACATAACCTGTTTGCATCTTATCATATATTAGTCTTTCCCATGAACACAAGGAACAGAACATGTACAGTACTGCAGTACTTATTAAAATTTGATATTATAAGATAACCAATCAACACAACATGCAGTGCATGTTATGGGAGTAACCAAAGCATGCTGCCAGCAATATCCTTACCAGCATAGTCTCCTTTCTGTATCATAGCAAAACAGATCTCTCGATAAATATCCAAATATGTTCGAAAAAAACTGTTGCTAAATATTAGCTATTTCATGCAAATTATCACACAAAGGGAACTTAATAGTTTCTAACACATGGCATGAACACAGTGAAAAATAAACAAAAGGACATATCGTGTAATGTTCAATTTATCTGCCTGTTGTCAGATTTTTTTTGGGGGGGGGGGGTTTAAGGGAAGGCTTGTTTAAGCTAAGTTCGGGTTTCCACATTTTCTATGTTTCATAACTACGGTGCAGTCAGTTCGTAACATTTAATGAAAAGACAGTTGAAAAGTCTTTCCTGACTGGTCTGTTCATTTTCACATTTAGCTCCATGTCAACTTATGGATAAACAAACGCACTTCCTGTGAACAGCAGGAAATTGTTAATCACATAATAATAGGTTCAAAAACGACACGTCCATCATCAAATTTAAAATATAACATATTTAGGCCTACACAGCATTTTCCCTAATTCCAATTCACCTTGTAGAGGCTTATATCAGCCTATCTAGCCTATTTAGTTAGGCCTATAGTTAAAACTATAATCAAGCCAATACTCGATTTCTACATGTTAAAATTTAAAATAAAAATATCAAAATATTGTAAATTATATTTATAAAAAAAAAATTCAACATACCTCCCCATGCCATTCCATTCTTCCCTCTGGAGTACATTCTGGTAGAAAATATAGCCTAGAACTGGACAATTTGACACCCTCGGAATTCTTGGTTTCCCATAACAGTTGCAATTCTGCTATGCATAATGGCTCGTTTTGTGAGCAGCGAACGAAAAAGAAATCCCCCAATGACAGCATTTTCCACTTAACGTCTGGTTTGTATTTGAAGGATTTGTAAAACGTATACGGGCCATGTTGACCACAAGATTTACCAACCCACTGTGGAACAAAAATTAAATTCATAATTTACCCTAAATAGCGACTGCCATATTAAATTCACGCATTTAAAATTTAAATGTATACTTCAATGACACATACATTCTTTTACAAGTTGCAAGTCAAACTTATAATGCACTCCCCTTTCACGAAGGGGCCAAACTTCACACCAACTTTCAGAATTAGTTAGTAATAAAAAACGTCCAAATTTTCTTCAATAGTACATGACAATTTATAAAAATTACACCAATACGACTGGAATAACTGCAAAAATAATTTAGAAACAAATTAATGTAAATTCTCTTACCCCAGGATCCGTATTTTCCATGATATTCTGACATCGAATTTCCTACTTTCGAGATAGCAAATGATTTTCCTTCGGCTTACTTTGCGTGTGTACAAAGTACAACTTGTTGTTCTACGAGTGACGTCACGAAGAGAGAGGTTATTTGCATAATTTATTATACCCGGGAGCGGTTTATTAGCATACAACACATATCAAGTTCCTGAAAGATTATGATAGAATTGATACCTTGTGTTGATGTGACATGCGACAGTAAAACACGAATATTTCACTAGTGCTCTACCAAAAATATTATACAAACAATCCAAAATATGCGAGAGTCGTTGAGAATAAAGAATATTCGAAAACGAACATAGGGGTTCGAGAACAGGTTTGTTATTAGTAATCCGAAGCACAATAAGCTTTATCCAAATGTGTATAAGCGCGAGGGGCAAAGAGTTGGTAGTTATTTATTGGTTTCAAGTGGATGCGAACAAAAGTTATACTGTATGTTCACAATACCATTTGATGGTCGGTAGATTGTGGTGTGCACTTCACTATCACTTGGCACATAAAACGAAAATGAGTTTCATAACAGACAAAACTGTTAGCGGGGAAAATAAAACAGATGGTTAGGTTGATTACCGAAATAAGTTAAAACTTTGTGACCAAGATTGCCAGGCTCATTTGTGACAAGTCAAATCTCAAATACTGTTCATTGTAGTGATATCTAGGAAATTAAATAATTAAATTTGTGACGTAAGAGAATTACGGACGCAGTCCGTGGAAATGGATAAGGGGGTCGACGGGCCCCTGGGAATTAAGAAAGGGAATAATAGCCATAGGCGTAGGAGGCGGGGGCTAGGGGGGATGCCCCCCCCCCAAACCAAAATTTGTTGTGAATATTCGGGCAATATGCTGAGAATTTTTCGGGCACCTACTGAAACAAGAATAATTTGCAATGTGTTTTTCAATGGTTAAACTGATATTATTATAATCATTATTATTGTAACGACTTGCCCAATAATTATAACCAATATGGAAGGGTAATAACACTGAAACTGATTGTATGTTATTGGCATGTAATGTACTAACCGATAAATGCCTATATGATATGTACATAAACATGTTGACGCGAACAATTTTGGTTAGATTTTTCGGGCAAGTCGTTACAGCCCCCTCCCCCCCCCAAAAAAAAAATCAAATTAGGCTCCTACACCTATGATAATAGCTCCTGTACTGGAGCTGTTACAAGTTGTTGGGAACTCAGTAGATTTATGAAGGTCCTTCATACCCTGCAGATCCCTACCCCATGGGGAAGTATATGAGCCCCTTATTCACTCGACCGGCCTCAGCGAATATAGTGCATCCGACTGCGGCATCACCAACAGCTGCGAAGATGTTATATATCTTCCTTCACAGTAGAGGGATGAAGGGCTGGGCCATGACGTAATGAGCTGCGCGATGACGTTCCCAACACAAAATGAACACCACTAACCCCCCCCCCCCCTTCCCCATACACAGACAATCAAGCGTGCATGTCATAATCTCACTTCATTTTATAAACTGTAAAGTTAAAGTTGAAAGTTGAAGGTTTACAGTCTTGTATGAGGCTAATGCCTCCTCACACGACTTTACAACTTAACCCCTGGTCATTGGTAACTTGTCACACCCAAACACCAAAGTGTGCACAATTCAATCAATCTCTCCTGGGGCACCACAGTGCACCACAACCACGTGTCCCCCGGGGGACTTCCCATAGGGTGCAGCCACAAACCGGCGCACACAACTATATTTACAACTTACCTCGCAGGTCCCCATTTATACACCTGGGTGAAGAGAGGCAATGGAGATAAAGCGCCTTGCCCAAGGACACAACGCAATGATCTGGCCAGGGCTCGAACCTGTAATCCTTAGATCACAAGTCCACTGCCTTAACCACTTGACCACAACGCCCTCCGTGCGTGTACATTACAGTGATGGCACTCGAAACCTACAGAGCACCTGGTATGCACTTTATTGTGTCGGGTTGGGGTAGGGGACCAGAGGAGGGGAATCCGGGTGACCGAAATCCTCAAAATCGAATTCCATTTCAATTGACTAGCCATATTTACTTTTAAAAAAAAATCCATTATGTCCTCGTAACAGGAGGCTTCAGTGGGGAAATCATGCCCCACCCCTTCCATCCCCACGACTCAATTTTTTTTACAACAATGTGCTAAATGCGTGATGCCTCGAATTTAAAGGCCTCAATTTCACTACCACTAAACATAGATCTTACTCGAGGTCCCTCGGTTGTTAAATTTTGCTCAGGTTGTAAACGTTAAGACCTCGATTTATTATGATTGTATTTGTACTTAATGTTATTCCAGCCTCACCCTTGCACTTTTTGACACTCCCACCCAATAGTTTCACTCACACACCTTTACAGTACTCCATGATCACTTTGAGAGTGCCACGCTTGGCCTGCCCCAGTAAGGTGAGCTCAATAGATTAACATATCATTATGGTGTATCGTCAGCCAACAATAGGCTGGAATTTGACACAGATCTCGGAATGGACAAGTAAATGAGGAGCCTTAATTTACCCCCGGCCTAGTACTGACTATCTCCACCTTGCTATCGTTTCCCGGGCAGGGCCCACAGCTGGAACTTTTGGTTTTATGTGGTTATTGGTTTAGCGAAGTGGTTTCTTTAGTCCCTCGACATGACTTGTATAATATGAGACGTTGACTTGTGTGTTATTGACTAGTATCCGCTCGAATCATTCATCACTTTCCCCCATATACCTACCTTTTATCTCTTTTTCTTCCTTACAACGCCAATTTACACTCAACTAAGGCTAATAACAATCAACTCTGGTTTGTGAAACGACCCAGTCGATCGTTTGGATAAATCCGATCCTGTAATTCATTCTTTGTGCACGAAGAATTCGTCACCGAAACTAACCACGGTGTATAGACTATACATGTTTGTCAATCAATGGGGATTATCGGCGTCAGTGCAGTAGTACGCATGCTCCGCCTATAAGATCATGTTTCCAAAGTTCACATTTATGTCTGATCGTATCAAACTATCGCATGGGTTTTGAATGAATCAAATGCAGTGTGAAGTAAATTAATATTTGTCATGCATCTGCCCCCCCCCCCTCGGTACCCCCACCTTTTTTTCTATCAGTGGGCAAAATGGAATAAGGTGCTTCTGGTAACAATATGTTTACGTGCGGCCTACTCTACATCAAATTAGCTTATACTATAGCAATGCATAAATGTCTACCACTCACACATATAAAAATTACAACAGCTAAAGGAAGATATTTAATCTATTTCTGATCAAGATGAAATTGCAGTTAACCTTGTTCATAATTCCCAAATAGGAATACGTCGCTAAGTCGATCGGTTACTATTTCAACTTCAGTGAAATTCTACATTTGCTAATATGCTAAATAACTTGCTATCGAACTTTTCAAATCTGGCTATTTTAGTGGTTAAATGTATATATTCGCCTTAAACGATCGAAATTAGTCCAGAAAAGATATGATTGGAAAATTCAATATGAAAAACAGGGTAGCCTGAATAGTATAGTATGAATCTATCAATGAGTATATAGGCTTGGTATGAGAACGCATAAGGAAGTGTTGAGCAGTTGAGTCAATGTATTGTACGGACACTATTCTTGATGGTCCAGTCTATTTGACCGATAAGTCATCAATGTCAACTTCTCAACATTCAACTTCTCGACTCCAATTACTTCCCGCACTCCGTCATTTCGTCTCCTCCCCCCCCCCCCCCCGTCATATTAATCCCTTCCCAAGATAGATCCCAACCTTTACCGCTGCTCGGTCCAGGATCATATTTTCTGCCCGGCCCTATTCTTCGGTCAGCATGCCCACTGCTCCCCACCCAGCTAAGCCTTCCAAGCCTTAGGTAAATAGCAAACATGGTCCCGAAGTTTACATTATACTATAGTGATCCCAATGTACCACCTCTAATTTATTGTCATACCAGGGAGCTGGTAATACCAATGGAGCATCACGGTAATGCCGTGTGCTAACGTATACTGCATGACACTTAGCCTTTCACAGGAATTGATAGTTTCGAAACATTCAGGGCTATAGCTGCACAAGTTTATTAATAGAAACATATCTTTATGTGCATTACCAACTACAGAGGACAGTCCATCAGATTAAATATACATAAAATATCATGAACATATTATACATATATAATTGTTAGTAATTTAAAATAGAATTGTGAAAAATTATATTTAAGGAACTTGACTATAGGTATATGGCGCCATGGCCACCAATCTAAATTACGTACACGAATAAATCTTTCATTTTAAAAAGACGAATCAATTGGGGAAATCCTGTGTAATACAGTGAAGAATCCCGTGTCTGCGTACCTGGTCCTTGGTCAAGCATCACAGTACAGTGATATAGAGACATTATAGACTGCTTGGTTTTCAATATGACTTGTCGAGCGTCTCAGTGACTTAGCTGCTTGTATAATTTATTCTTCTTTTTTTATCTTTCTAATGTTCATTTAATATTTATTTCACTTAGGGTAACTCGGTTCACCAGAGGTTATCATCCCCGAGACCCTCACGTATACAAAGACATAAATACGGGAAAATTGAAATGAAAACAAAGATGCAAATAAACAAATAACATGAAAGCTATAACAAGTATACAGATACACGCAACAAATGGTAAAGACTATATAGCACAAGGGAATAGCAACATGAGAACATGAGGAACACAAGAAAGAGCTGACGCTTGGTAATAAACGGTCATAAAAGGTATGAATGTGATATATTCGTCATGGCGACATGTAGGAGGATAGGGAAGGGGTATTGATGGATCTTCTAAGCCGACGGATACAGATTATCAACGTAAACGGTACCGTACCCCTTTCGTTTACTCCTGCCCATGTCATACGAGTAAAGAGCCTAATCGCAGGGTCAGCTGAGGTTCATGAAGGTCACCCATCCAAATAATACAACAAATTCCCTTTCTTTCTCATATGACATCCTTTGTGTTGTAATCATGTATAACTGAATTATTTTTTATTCACCGTTGTGCTTTACATTTCATTATGAAAAAAGTACCAAATTTCGGCATTCCGATATTAAAGTTTTATAGATTGCCTTAACAGCCACCACTGCGGTTACAGGAAACATTAATTTCCTGAGTGAACTGAACGTTTCCGACTTACACATAATCCGGTATGTTATATTGGTGAGAAACTTTCCCTTGGTAAAGTTTCTCCGGTGTAACAACAAAAATAAAGTAAGACAGTTATTTTTAACTGTAATTAAAGTTATTGTGCTCGCAGCTATAGTTCCATCAGTGATATAGACTGCTGCCTCCATACCCACTCAGTGACGCCAAGAGCCGGACAGATCGGGCCCCCAGGACCCCCCATTGCAGTCTTCATCATTCCTGAAGTATATTATGAAAATTTGAGTAAATTATTATATATCCCATATTTCCTCGGCCCCTAATTGACCCCAGGGCTGACTCCCTTCTCGTCAGGTCTGTCGTCATTGTCTCATTTGCATCAATAGGTCTATTACCGAAACTGGAGTACAAACAGAATGGAAAGAATAAAACTACTTAGGTTTTATAATACACACAATACTGCCGTCCAATACGATGGTCATGTTGTTGACCAATTATAATGATGTTAACCGGATTTCAATCAAGTATTTTGGTGCCAGTATATAGCTATATATTCGACCGTACTTGATGCTACACCCCCCCCCCCCCCCGCCTCCTTACGGCTCGACTGAAAGGGACTGATTACCCGGACCCACTGAGTGGGGAAGGGAAGGTAGCCTTATATAAAGAAAGGGACTTGACAGAAGTCTCTATAGAATGCTAAAAGCAGGTTAATTTCTGCTTACATTGAGACAAAGAACCGACGATCAAGTTTCATTTTAAAAGTTATAGCACAACGGGAAGAATGACATATTTCCCAGGAAGTATAGGCCTAACTTCCTAACATATATGACCTAACATACCTGCACCCAATCGTGGATTAAAGTGAAAATGATTATATGTGGGATAGGTCAAGAATAAATGTAAACATGGATGTGGTGCATGGGGTGGGATAGGGAGGGTCTGAGGTAACACTGACTTTGGTAGGACCCTGTGCGTAAATATAGGAACAGGTAACAGTGGACAGCGGAACAATTCGTACCAGTCGAGTTGGAGTATAGAGATTTAATGGGCCAATCTATATAGAATACAAAGTTAGGTATCGAGTTAGATGTCTAGATTCAACTCTATACATCCAACTTAGAATACATCCAACTTCGAATACATCAAACTTTATAGGTGGATGTATAAGTATAACAACATGACAGTAAATATATGAACGTTCAAAGGGAAAATATATTGTGAGCACACATTGTTCGATCTGTCCCGCCCCACAGGAAGTATAATTGACACTTTATAGACCCAAGTTGACCGGTTTCTGAATTTTCAAGAATCACTTCAGATATTTACTGATGCTGTGAAGTCTGATATAACAATCAATGTAGATTCACGAATCTCTGATTTTGATTACAATTGGGCACAACATTAACTAGAAACTCGTTCATATAAAGCACCTCTATAACCCCCCCCCCCCCCACCCCTCCAAACAATCCTTTAACACAATCATGATTCGAGGTTGATTATCAAACCACGTATACTACTAAAGTGTCCAACTTCCCTTTCAATACGCGGACGTTATAGTGTGGTGCGTACATAGACTTTTCTGTCTTTGTTAAATTAAAGTCGTGTGATCCATTTACTGCGGATGGCACTTGCTTATTTATGTTTATCCAGACGTGTAACGGCCATTGGCTAATATGAAATACACATTGCCCTTTAAAACATACATCATCAGTTGTCGGCCATAACTTAGACATTTTTCATTCCTTCCGGTCGGGGCACGAATGATCCAAGAAATGGTTTCAGGGTCTTAGTACTGTTTTATTGCTAATATCATCAAAAAAAGTATGATCACAATTGTTTATTAAAGTTCTTCCGATTGACTTTATTTTCTAGCGTTGAATTTAGAATTAAAGGGGTATGACGAAAAGTCAAGTGGCACTGACTTTCAGTATGTCGTGTTTTCTAAAAGCTGTATTTTTCTGTATCATTCTAAGCTCGGATATATTCACACATCATAATATTGAGGATTTATAGAGTGCAGACATATCCACCGATAACAGTGCTCAAGGTGCATCCCAATATGACCCTGGTCAACGATAACCTGTCAAACAAAGAGATTATTAATTAATAATCCCTCCACATGGCAGCAGTTAAACAATGCCCAACTGACAACATATCTCACAGGGCCCCAGTTATACACCTGGGTGAAGAGAGGCAATGGAGATGGAGTGCCTTGCCCAAGGACACGATGTAATGATCTGGCCAGGGCTCGAACCTGCAAGCCTTAGATCACAAGTCCACTGCCTTAACCATAATGCTATGATTGTATACCCCTCTAATACCTCTCAATCCAACAGATCTGTTTAGTTACAACTTGTAGGATGATCCTAGACCTATTTATTGTTTAAGTTTTAATCCACAAATTCACAGTAAAATTCTGATTTCCCACCTCTGAATCCATCCTGTTGCTAGTTCTGTGGAATAAAGTGAGGTAACAAGTCCTGGTGTACCCATCCAGAACCAGGGCCCTCAGGCACAAGTATGTCACTGAAGGCCTCTTTTGGAAATCTCCAGTTTCTTAAATATATCAGAAAGATATAGTAATCTTTATTACATATTTCCCAGGCCCCTAGTTGACCTTGGTTGTTGCCTCATCCCCACCCCCCCCCCCCCCTCCAGGCCTGCTGATTGAGTATTGCGGCAATGTCAACTCTTTGTGCAACTTGAAGTTAGAAAGACAATCATTAAAGAAATTCTATAATAAAGGACAAGGAAAACGAAAGATATGGACACTGAGCATCAAAGCAATCAGTAAGTTGAGACAGTTTCTAATGCTAATACCTCTCTAAACTGTCCTCCCATATCATGCTTCAAAGCACTCATATTGGCAGTATGAACAGTTCCTTAAACCTTTATCTGATAGAAACATGATATTCATCTTGCTCATACTGACAATATGAGTGCTTTGGAGCAGGACATGAAAGTACAGCGTAGAAAAAATGGTCCCAACTGGGTGCAGGAATAAAGACTGACTGCATAACTCCTTATTGCAAGAGAAACATAATGTACAAATTACATAGACATAAAAAAAAACAAGACAATTGATATTATAATTTCTAATGTCTCTTGTGTATTTACACCGAGAAACTGTTGGCAAGAATTCTTAAATAGTTATAAATGAGTATTTAAATTAGCAGTAATAGCATTTGGCCAAAAGGCAAATTCAACCAAGTAGTTTCTTCTGAAAACAACAAATTACAATTCTAAAAAGGGAAACTTCTACTAATATTAATATTGCAGCTCATTACTTAAACAGCTGGTACTACCATTGGAAAAGAAAATATTGGTATCAACATCATTAAAACCATAGACTGCAGCTAATAGCATTATGTACTAAGGTATACAAAAGGAAAATGCAAAAAGAATTGTTACTTGTTTCAATATTTATGTCAAAACTATTGCATATTTTAATGCGAAATTAGGGTGAAGGAGATTCCAGGGCAACGTAAGATTAACATTGGTAATCAAGAGTCCTATTTCATAACATTGAAAGACCATCTGAATTGACTTTGATCAATTTTATGATTTTATTTGAAACAGAAATTTCATGGCAATGGAAGTTTAGTAACTTGACCCTTACTGAGTTTCATTTCAAACAATGGGAACTTCAAAATTACTTTGAAATGTTGATGTTTTCCACTTTTGCTTTATGGCGTGATAAATACTACTATGGGAAATTATCGGTCCACAAAATACTGAAAACAAAAAGTATATAATCATGAATACCTTGCTCACTTTTGTTTGGCAAAAAGAAATAGGTGCCCTAGTTTGATCAATTCAAACGTTATTTTGAGTAACAATATGTTTTGTAAAATTCTTTAATTACAAATTGCATATTGCTTTGACATAGGTGAAGTACCACAAGAGGCTCTTACCCATTCTTCTCCAAAGGCTTGAGCCTTTGAGACACAAAATGGTGAATTCTCAAATGAAGGCTACTGATAATAAACTATGATGAATGTCAATGGTTGACTATGTACAATCTGGTTAGAAGTAAAACCATCTACAAGTTATACTCAATGCAGTAATGACTTTAGATACAATTTTAGTCTTGATATGTCATATTTGAAGGAATAAAAATACAAAAATATAGTATATAAATATGTCTTCCAAACTGAAAAATAGAAATATTATAATCATCTTTACAATATGCTAAATATTTGGAATGCTCCTTTAAGGCTAAAGAGATTGTGGCATCGGCCCTCGATGCAGTCATAAATTATGTCTATGTTAATCCAATATTTCATTAATGACTATAGAGCAAAACATGTAATTCTTCTAACTTCATATAAACACAACACCCTTAGATGATATTCAACATCATTTGTCCTTGACAATGTGAAAGGTGTGGTAAACATGGTATTTGAGGCTTTTAATGTCTTGTTTCACTATCATTGGATCAACATAATTGTCTGTGTTAGACTAATTTTTTTAGACTAAACATTTGATTCTCAGATGTTTAATGGTCATTTCTCATAAATCAAAACTGGTAAAGAAATACAACCTGGAAGGATAGAAGTATGTTTAAAATGGTTTCCAACATATTGAACATTCATTTTGTGCCTAAAGTCTACCTTGAGGCCATTTATAATTAACAGCAATGCAAACGTTATGAGATCTATAAGAAAAAAAGCAGACAGAACCTCAGAGAAGATAGGCCCACCAAAGTCTATCCCTTTCTGATTTCCACCCACAAGGGGGATTGATCTCAACCCATCATATTCCAAGTGACATATCTGACTTGTCAAAATAGACTTAATATTGTGATTGCATTAAACAATGCTTTCCAATTTCGGATCCCAGCAGAAATGACAAACACATTCCCTGAATCCCCTCATTCCTGGTACCTTGATCCAGATGGAACTTGTTAATTTCATTCAGTCCTTCCTATCAACCCTCCCTTTCCCTTCAACCCTTCTTCATGTCAAACTCCTTCCCCTCACCCTCCACAAAACAATCCTAATTCAGGTTAATTGCGTGATTAGGAAATAATATAATACACTTTTTACAGAATTAATTGTTGTAACGTCACTATACAGTTGATAACCAAGCATGCCGTACTAGGCCTACTACTTAGGCCTAATATTTCGTGCACATAGTTAATGCCATGAGCGCATATAGCTGTAGGGCCTAGGCAATGCAAAATACAAGCCAAAGCATCGACCATTCTCGATATATTGCGCCCTTGTTTATCACTTTTAACGACCACACAGGAGAGATGAGAACTCACACCATAAAATGGAAAGATGTCGAATGTTCGCAATTCCTGAAACGTCCGAGATAGAAACAGCTGGTGAAATTCTTCTGAAATTGAGTCCTTACGAACATTCACGAAGATTCTGGTCAGCACTAGCAAGTAGCAGTCGTGAGCGTTATTGTTTACGTTCTATTAATAGACTGTATGTTATGATCCTTGTTAACTAGGCTCCGCCTTAACTCTCTGTTAGTTTCAGCTATACTGGATCCGAAATAATACGATCTTAATTAATTTTGTATCTCAATGTCGTCATATATTTCAGGCTATAATGAGGTATTTCATTTTATTCGCATTATTTTTCACTTCTTTGCTGATGTAATACACTATTTGTGATCGATTATTTTAAGGGCTAATTCCGAACCCAATTTCCGATTTTCGCACGAAAGTCAACTGTCTGTTTGGGCGGAGCTAGAATCACTAACAGACCGCTAGGCGGAGTCACAGAAATTTCCAGGTCCTTCTTGAATATGTTACACACATCGGAAATGTGAAATCACAACGTCATGTTTACGGGTCTTCACTAGAAAAGACTCTACTGTTCGAGAAGATTGCGGCTAGTAAGATAAATACTGCTAATTTTCTACACACTTATTCATTCACTACCTGATTCGATAGAGAACAGATCTATTCTCCTTCCGAAGAAACCTATAAGACACCTCACCGTGTAACGAGAGAGAGATCAAGTTGGACTCATTGCCAGGTTATAACTCAAATTTGAACATTTCATCTCTGAACTATAAGATCATTCGACATACCACACAATGGCATCCCTGCTAGTTCTTCCAAGTTTTGACTTCGAATTGCCATCATCCTCGGCGGTACAAGATAGTCATTGTGGATGCGTTCGGCGACGCCTCGGTCCCTTCAGAACGCGTTATCAACCACGCCATCGTTGGAGCCCATTTGAAGTTTCATCTCGCTTATTTGAATTTCTCAACGACGAGAGCTTTGGTGACCGACATCTTAATAAGTCGGAATCTTCACCAGCTGCCAAGAGTGAATCGAACCAGCCGATTGAAAGGAAAGAAGACACTTCAAACAATTTTAGTGTTTCTGTGGATCTCGGTAAGATGTTCAGTCCTGAAGAAATATCAGTAAGACTCGTTGACAGATCTCTGAGGATCGAAGGAAAACATGAAGAGAAAGGAGAAGCTGGTGAGTTCACGTCTCGGCAATTTACCCGTTCGCACTATCTCTCCAAAGACATTGACATTGAGAAACTAAGGTCAACATTATCTGAAGATGGCGTGCTCAGAATTGTAGCTCCAAAGTTGGAACAAAAAACACCCGAACCTGTCGAAAGAAATATCCCCATCCAGCAAGGAGAGGCAGCAGCGTCCGCCAGTGACAATGAGATGAAAGAGGATGATGAAGGGAAGAAGGAGGAGGGCCACAGAGAAAGGAGCGTAGAAGATCGAGAGCAGACAGATTCTAAGTAACGAGGGGGAAGACTAAAATCTTTTACGAATATTTGATTTGTCATTAATATACGTCACTGGAACGGTTGATAATGTTCAGTCCATGATACATACACAGGACTATAACGCTGTTTATACAAGGCTAGATAACATCATGTTTACAAGTTAATACTACTATATTCGAGAGGTTGAGGCCTACACCTTACAATTCATCCTGTGTTCACCCTGCTTATTAACCTGTCTGTATTATGTGCTTGTATTTGTCCCTTGTGTTACTGTTACTTGTCATTCAGCCTCTGCAGAAGATCCTGCCCAGGATGGAAACGTCAGGCCCACTTATTATCTATACATTCTCTTACACACTGCTCTTTGGTGGATAAGCAGTTTGCTAACAGTTTTTGATTAATTTTATTTCAATTTTATTTCAATTTTGTTTTATTTTTGTTTTCACTATTCAAGTTTGTAAGACCATGTAATTGTAATTTAATCTGCAGAAAATGTAAATTTTTTGACAACTGCTTGCCAAGGCTGGTCTTCTTGGTAACATATCAGATGACAAAGAGCCTGTTTATACCGAAATTACATACGTTGTTAACCTATTAAAAATAAGCGTTCTATGAATATAAACGTATAAATGTATCAACATGCAATATGGTCTATAATAATAAATTCATTTTCGAATTCTTGCATACACACTAAATTATAGTATGAATTATCAAATTTCTGTCCGATATTTTGTCGATTGTGTTTGGTTTTTTGTAATTTTTCAAATATTTCATATCTCTACATGTTTGTATTTTCCACTGTATAAGCCTTAACAACTGGATCTTTACATATGTTATTCCACTATTTCAATGTCGAAATAAATATTGTCAAAATCCCAGCTACTGATTGTTAAGTAATTTCTTATTTCTATATGTTTAACACATTCGCTGAAACTAATCAAGTTGTGTAGTTTAATAAAAGTTGTGGATACAAAGATCTGTTTGTTTTTTTGTTTGCGCGGTTCATTAACATGAACGAAAATTCCACTGAACGCGGGAAAAAAACTGTATAAGGCCCCCCCCCCAACCCTCCCCTCAGCACTATCTCTTCACCCTTCTTTCAACCTCCATAGCCAGCATCCAGCTATGTCCATTAAGACTTGTAATTTAGAATAGTATTTCACGCCACCATCTCCTCAAATTGACGTCTTAACTTATATATAATTAAAATTGTAGTGGGTTGGAAAATCCAGTGAAAAACCCTTCCAGCCTCCACCTGGGTTCGAACCCGGGCCTCACGCTTTATATGCGGATACCCTAACCAGTAGGCTATGGACGCTAAATGTATGTCCAGAGGTTCGGACTATATATATATATATATATATATATATATATATATATATATATATATATTAGACATGAAATAACATAAACCAACATAAGACATACAAGAGTAGTCAATCCAGTGCAATCTTCGTTATGAAAACTAACAGTGGCACCAAATATACGTTTGCGAGATCGGTGCTTCCAGTATTGAGAAATAAGCATGCGATTGTAAGCTGGTCATGAAGAGTGTTATGACTGAGTCTCTCTCACAACGCTGCCCCTCCCACCCTCCCCCCCCCCCCCACCAAACACACTTACAGACTGACTCGGACAAGCAGACGACCTTAGTAAATACCGTACCCAGCTATTCACAGCGAGTCCAAATGATCATGATTCTGGCTATGCTGAACTTAGGTCTGTTTGTATCTGTAATATACCTATACAGAGCAGCGGCCCCCAAACTGTCGCTAATATACGTACATAGAAGGGGAATCAGTATACTATGGCTTGAACCTACCTACCTACCCAGTTGAACTGAAAACCTTGATGTCAGAAACACACACAGTGTCAATTCTAACAGGGTATATGTATAGTGTATGGGGTTGGGTGGGGCTATGGGTGGGTGTGGGGCGAACCCGAAATGATTTTGGCTATGCTGAAATGTCATTCATGGATTGCCCTTCGCAACTTAACCACTACAACTTTCACAACCTGGAACAATATAGCATTAGTGCAGTAACAATGCAATCAAGACAGTGGTTTTCTAGTGCGCATGCATGCACTGCGAAGACGAATTATCCGTCACTGCGAAATTCTTGATATGAAAGTGTTTCTAATATTAAAGTGCCAAATATAAAAATAATGGAAAAGAGTAATGATATTGAGTTACTTGTAAAATCGTGTATTTAGTTTCAGGAAATGAATATATAGTTTACGACAGCATACATATTAATTATAATATCGTAATAATAAGATAAATAGAACATTATTTTGATAAATCTTGGTCATTGTTGTATCATTAAATGTCTGTCATAATAATGCTGCTGAAGAAAACAACATGACAAAATGTATCTCTTACAGAATGAAAACAAACTAACAAACAAGAAATTCAAGAATGATACGTACAACTATAGTCGACTAGCAAGATACACTAAGACCAGGTCACATATTCTTGATATTAAAAACAATTCACAATTTGATATAAAGCTTAAAGAAACAACCAAAGATTGGACTGCAGTGATGGTTCAAACTGTAAATCGGAAAACAGTCGTACATATATTAAGCATTTATACATAAAACATAATATTGTGAGTACACTTCAGTTTACAATCCAAAGTCCAATTAAATCGAAGATTAAGTTCAGCCATGATCTTAAGGGTATAGGTGCTACGCGAATATTAATGGTTTATGAAATAATGAATTAAATCGTATAGTTGAGTAAAGTAAATATAGTTTAAACATAATTACCAAATAAATAACAGAACAATCCGAACGAAATTTTCTGTTAAAACAGTTAAAATAGAAAAGTTTTGCAAAAGCAGCTGTAGTGTCCATAATTAGTAACTGTATATATTGCATGAATCACATGAAGGAGCCACTGGTTGACAGCAGATATCAGACTTCTTTCAATCGTTAATTGACGCCTGTTTTTTTCTTCAGTTAGTTTTCTCGAACTTTACCAGATTCTTCTTCCATCGCTTCTTCGTCAGATTTCGCTCCCTCTACCTTATCCTCTCCCCCCTCTAGTTCTTCGTTGGTCTTTATGGCTGAACTTGTCTGTCCTTGTTCGATCGGGATATTCCTCTCAGCTGGTTTGAGTTCCTCCTTCACCAGTCTTGGGGCCTCAACGTTAAGCACGCCCTCAAATGATAATGATGACGTCAGTTGTTCCAAGTTAACGTCATCTGGAAGACGATAAGACCGGGTAAATTGCCGAGACGTGAAATCACCATCTTCTCCCTTTTCTTCGTGTTTTCCTTCGATTTTCAGAGTTTTGTCAACGATTTTGACTGATATTTCGTCAGGTTTAAATGCCTCGCCAAGATCTACTGAGACTTTGAATTTATCTGGTGTTTGTTCGTCGAGTGAAGAGTCAACCGATTTCGCTTTGCCTTCTGATGAAGTCTCCTTCTTGTTAACTCGCTCTCTTAATTTGAGAAGCAAGGATGGAAAAGTAATGTCTTTATCATCAAACTCGTCATCGGCAAGCGATTGCAGCAACTGTGAGATAGTTCCAAGAGAAGATGGATTTTCGGATTGACGACGGTATTGATATCGCGGTCTTACAGAACCGTGAAAACCGCAGCAAGGATATGTCGTACGCTGAAGGCCAAATGATGGAATAACAAATACCGATGCCATTTTCCAAGTAGTATTTGCTTCTTGACTGTCTTCAAAGATGGAGTTGTTTAGTTGAGTAGTCAATGAAATATCGTATAAGCAGATTGAGTAAATTGTCTGGCTGTGAACGTCCTATTAGAACCACAAATATCAGTTTTCTTGTACTAGCTGCCCTCTGAAGCTGTGATTGAATGACTGGTTAGCAGATTCCGCTGGATATTTAAGCAATCTAATATCCACGACGGAATCTTCCAGTAACTACTCGTAAGTCACAACAGAGACACATGTAGTAATAATCATGACCTTGCAATTTGTATGTTCGAGAAAATAGGCGCCTTCTGACATCAGCCGCGCCTACTGACATGAATATTCATATATCCTTCCAGCTTTTCAATTCCAAGTGACATAACTGAAGCGCTGAGTAATTTACGCAACAAAGCCTCACTAGTTAACTTTACAACATGTCAATTTACAAAATGAATACTACAAATTTCTTTGGCAGTTGAAAGAAGAGCCTTTTGAGTCCTACGTAACAGTTGCACCAGTCCTTTCTACACAGATCGAGAAGAATTGTGTAGAAAGGACTGGTGCAACCTTTCCTACAGTGTTTACAAATACGTATCAATTCATTGCTCCGCCTACAAATCGTTCAGGATCCGATATAGCAAAGTTAGTTCGGGGTTTTTTTTCTCCGGTTAAAAAGTTGAAATGAAGTTCATTAGCGTCAAATTATATGAAGAAGTTTGTATGATGAAGATATGTCATATATTCAGGCACTGGCTGCAAAGAGAGAAAAGGTATTTTATTCTAAATGCAGGACGTAAAACGTACGATTCATTTTGAAAATAATCATAGACAAAGTAGGCGGGGCCTATTCGAAAGTCCCATTTTCAATTAAGTAGGCGGGGCATCATACGAAGTTTCTCGTTTCTTCGCGTAGTTACCATTGCTCAGTCATTCGAATACTCCACTTCAGCAGACTGCAGTATCTAGAATTTGCTAGATAATCGGGACATTCTGTATAAATACTGGAATAATTCCCCCGGCCTTACATTCTCGATCAGCTTTCAAAGAAGCAACAACTAGCAATTCGTCACAGAACTGCGATAAAGCAAAACTAACGGTGTACTTTCTGACAAGACCTAACATCGTAGTAAACTGAATATTGACATTTTTCTCCATCGTTTGAAACACTTTGATCGTCGCCAGAAAATAGTCAGCCGTTTTGAAATGGAACCTGTTTACTTTATTCCAACGTATGGCTTCCACCGGGCACGACGTCAACCGCAAAGTGAATGCCGCCGTTTGAATCTTTCTTCACGGTTATTGCAACTGCTTGATGACAGCGATCTCTATTATTGTGACTCTTCTCAGCCTTCATTATACTTTCATACAAGGAAGCCCGGTACCAAGGAGTCACCAGGGGACAGTGATTCAAAACCACCAAAACAAGAAGAGAAGCCTGACAGGTTCGTTGTTTCAACCAAGCTTGGCGATGCATTCTCTCCCGAGGAGTTATCAGTCAAGGTTGTCGGGAAATCTCTAAGAATCGAAGGAAAACACGAGGAGAAAGGAGAGGATGGCGAGTTCTCATCTCAACAATTTACCCGAATTTATCAAATCCCTGATGACGTCGACCTGGAACAACTGACGTCATCATTTTCAAGCGAGGGCGTGCTTTATGTCGAGGCCCCGAGATTGGTGAAAGAGGAGCTCAAGCCTACTGAGAGAAACATCCCGATCGAACAAAGGGAGGAAGCTCCAGCTATTGGAAATGAGAGGACAGAGGAAGAGGAAAGAAGCGAATCAAACGAAGATGGGGAAACAAAAGATCTTGCTACAGAGAAGGAGGAAGTTGCAGTGGAAGAATGAAATATCTCAATCAACTATATTTACCAAACTGTACGTGTAAGACCGTAACAATTGATTATACCAATAGTAGTGTGCTTCACTCTTTTTTGTTGTTGTATCAGTGAGGAGTATTTGGATAGGTGAATCAGTCATTATTTATGTAAATATTTATCTGTAAGGGTGGGGTATACCGTAAATTTCAATGGCATATGATGTACCATAAGGGGGGGGGGTGGAGAATAGGTTATGTGAAGGAATGCTTTGTTATGGAGTAGCATTAACATCATTATCATCCATGTAATTGCTGATGCAAATTGAGAATATAGTAAGTTATCTAAGGTATATTAAGTTAATATCAACTTGTTAATTTTTTTTCGTATTTTTCTCTTCTTTGTGAATGGACAGATTTGAATGATTGGAGAAAAATGTGTACAAACTCTTACCTGGAAGTACGTTGTATAATTAACATTGACATCTATATATTTATCTGTAAGGGTGGGGTATATTTAAGAAGGTATATTTCTGGATATAATAACTACTCATTTAGGGGGGGGGGATGGAGAATAGTTTATATGGTGGAATGTTTTTCTATGGAGTAACATTAACATCATTATCATCTACATAAATGCAGACACAATGTGAGAATATATTAAGTTAATATTAAGTTAATATTAAGTTATCAACTTTTTCACATTTTCCTCTTCTATTGTGAAAGGACAAATTTTGAATTATTTGGAGAAATATTGTATACAAAAATCTTACCTGGAAGTATGTGGTATAATTTACACTGATTGTTACTTTTTTTTGTTTCCTAATTATTATTAATGACATGGATAGTTGCCTAATCACCAGATTTATTTAAGATGCACATTACAATGAGCATAGACTTATCAATGTTGTTCATATCAGTCGTGTCTGAAATTTAATACTTAAAAGTTAATTAATATTGCTAGACAGAAAATAGCACAGGTCTTCTATACATGGCCAATTGTAATTTGAAGTTGTATTTGAGTTCATCTTGAAATAAAACATGTTAAGTTATACAGAGTACATAGCAATACCATATTCATTTGTCTTTTCTGTCTCTCTTGTCCACGATTGTTCAAGAATATTGGTGCTAAGAAATTATTTGACTCAAATTATTGATGACTTGAAGGTGAAATTCCATGACAGAGTAAAACATTACTGAGCTGTCCATACAATGCTGCTACACTGTTCCCTGCTTTCACTTCTTCTTCCAGTACTTTCCCCTCTCCAACTTCCCACTCTCTTCTTCTCGGTCTCTTGCCAAGTTCCTCCAACCATCTCATTCCTCCTTCTTAAGCCCGGGTCACATCTGCGCGATTCAACACGCGATTCAACTCGCAATACAATTGAAGGTTGAATAGTGTAGTTAGACACGGGTATCAACTTGTTGCGCAATAAAAGTTTGCGCCATCGATTTGCAATAGAGCAAATGTCCTAATCAGCGCAACTTCTTTGAAGCAACTTTTCTGATTCGCGTGATTTTAGTTGCGAGTTGAATCGCGTGTTGAATCGCGCAGATGTGACCCAGGCTTTAGGTCAAGTCAATTCCCTCTTGTACCAACAAAGTCACCTAACCACTGCTGCTCAATGCATGCCTTTGAAGCTATTGGTGGAACTAAAGTGAAAGGATTGTTTTTCTTTTATGGAACTGACAATCACAGTGACTGAATGATAAAAGCAATTGCTGTAAAATTATTATTATTTTTTTTTTGCACTCCTTTGTGTGGTAAACCTAGATGAAATGCTCTCTCAGCTTATGAATGATTCTAAGCAAAAAACAAACAGTTAAGGTATTTCTTCTACACAAAGTTGCATTTGTTAAAATATTAATCTAAAAATATCATCATCATTTAAAACATTTCAAAACCAATAAATCTGCTTAAGTCAAGATGACATCCCTACAACACCACACCATTTTTACCTCAGTAGCTGCTCATGCTTGGAACCTTACATTTCGAAAAACCCAATGACTTGAACACAAATATTATGCTTCTGATCAGAGTGATTGAATACAACTGATATGCTTGTACATACTCCTTGGCAGTATATATATACTAAGGGCACTTTAGTGTTAGTTCCTATAATGGTTAAGTACCAGTGCAGTATGGTTTAACAGTTCACATGCAAACAGCTAATAATACAGCTCAAGAGCTTATAATAAGCTAGTGCTTTAATAAGAAACTGCATTTGGGGTTT
This sequence comes from Apostichopus japonicus, assembly GCF_037975245.1. Lineage (NCBI taxonomy): Eukaryota > Metazoa > Echinodermata > Holothuroidea > Aspidochirotida > Stichopodidae > Apostichopus > Apostichopus japonicus. The sequence continues at coordinate 15,161,999 of NC_092565.1, forward strand.
CAGTCTGACCACAGATGTGTAATAATTGGAAATGTTTCATCATATTTGACAACAAACTTAAAATAACTGGCAAATCTGCTTCAATATACATAAACAAGTTGCCAAGGTCCCAAGGTCAATAGTTCTTGTATCTTAACTTGGCTATTTAAACATGTCAAACAGCCAAGAAAAACAATCATGATAACAATAATGATCAGCAGTTATTTTTATGACGCTTAAGCGACCACAAATGTGAGAGAAAACTGCAAGGGCTTATGGCTTACACGTCGGGTGGCTTCCAATTCAACATTATTAACTAAAATTTGGAATCTTTTCAATTTAGAAGTCCTTTCAAATGAAAAAACCGTAGATTGCTCTTGGATAAAAAACCCACCTTACTGTGACCCGGCCGGGTATCGAACCCGGAACCTCCCGATTGCTAAGTCTCTTTGCTTCAAATGCAACCACATTTATCCACTAGAATAACTAGTTAGAATCATACCATCATACCTTGATGACATAGGTTACACAGAAATTCATATAACAGAATTCCAATTGTCTGGGAGCTGTAAGTCACTTTGGGAGCTACAGCCAATGGTATATTATTTGTAAGCCAAATACAGTATGATCAGGGCAGGGAGGTGTTACAGATGGAGAAACAATGCTCTCTACATATATAGCCACCATATCAGGTAATTAGTACCTGAGAGTTGTATGATTGACAGGCCTATTCATTAAGCCTTGGCACTAACTATGATTACATTAATCAAGGGTGTGAATCAGAGCTCAAGATTACAGGTGGCAAACAAGCATAGTTTCAAAGCTTAGTGCTTCATGTTCCCTCCATCTGTATCTATTCTTTCATCTGTACAAACTTTGTAAGAAACTCTCAATGGTTCCTTATCCTTCCAACTAACCTAGGCCTGACCTTTATGGCTCCCTGGAATCTTCCTATAACATATCCCTTCCCATCCTGGTTCTTTGGAGTTAAATGGGGGGGTGTTGTTGGGGGGGGGGGCTTTGGCTACTATACATCTCTCCCTTCCTATACATACTCCACATTAAACCAGATGTTTTTAGCAGAGTTATCCTCACGGTATCTTCCTGGCATTCTGTTGGCATGGAGTAATGGTCACACACCCTACAAACTTGTTCAAGTTGTTACTTCTTCCTCTTCATGTTTCCTATCCTTACTTGATGAGTTTTCATCTTCTTGTTCATCTTCTGTTTTCTCCTTCTCTTTCTCTGCTTCTTTTGGGAGGTCTTTCTCTTCTGTCTGGTTTGATTCTTTCTCTTGGATGCTTTCGTCAACTTTGGTGACTCCCGTGGGTGGAGTCGAGTTCTGTACGGTTTCCATGGCAACCACTTTCTCATTGGCCTCAGATACTGGCAGGGACTTCAAAAATTCCTCTGGACTTTGACCAGGCTTAAAGCTGGCCAAATCTACATTAGCTGGAATCTGGTCGGGAATCTTTGCGAGCGGACTATTCTCGCCCGTCTTCTAGAAGAAAATAAAAGATTAAATGAGCTGAGATAGCACCAACAGTCACTGGCCTGTCACACTTCTGAACAATTCAACAGTCCTATTACTTGTTCTGCTAGACAACTAGATAACTACAGAACGAGAAATTCTGCATTACCGATACTCCCATAACATGGACAGACAGTGAAGAATGAAAATGCTTGGACTGCTAAGAACCTGCTTACTAGGCCACCATGTCCAATCTACATTAAATACATATTCATAACTCAGTGAATACACAGTGTTCATGCACTTAGACCGAGTGCCCATGTCACTGACATAGGCAATGTTAGTACATTTTGATTTTACCAAGTCTGGTGGATCCTGTATAATACACCAAAGTGATATGACACGTTACATCTACAATAATTATTCATAAATAATAATAATGAAAGCTCAAAGTGTGCCTCTTGATACAGAAGTTGTAGATACAGAAGATAAATGAAAGCTGACTCTTACCTTTTCAGTGATTAAGAAATTCCTCATAGGATTATGTGCTTCAATGACATCGTAGGTGTGCAGTGGTAAGGTACCTAACCAATGCATCATACTGAACAAGTGTTAAGGAGGAATTCTTGCATTTACTACAGGTACTGTCAAGATTGTTATATCCTGTAAAGTATCATTTGATCCTAACATCAGAAATGTAATGTTGTCCTAGGATTGTAATATTCTGTAGAGGTCTCATTCATTCCTAACATCAGAAATGTAACGTTGTTCTATAAGTACTGTTATCATTGTTAAAGACTTGCAAAAGTCTCATGAAATCCTAACATCAGAAATGTAACGTTGTCCTAGGATTGTTATATTCTGTAGAGGTCTCATTCATTCCTAGCATCAGAAGTGTAACGTTGTTCTACAAGTGCTGTAATGATTGTTAAAGTCCTGTAAAAGTCTCATTTAATCCTAATATCAGATATGTAACGTTGTCATAGGATTGTTATATCTCTAGAGGTCTCATTCATTCCTAGCATCAGAAATGTAACTTTGTTCTACAAGTGCTGTAATGATTGTTCAAGTCCTGTAAAAGTCTCATTTAATCCTAATATCAGATATGTAACGTTGTTCTATGACTTCATCAGGTCATGATCAGAACTGTTTCATGAAATCTTTTTCATGAATTTCATTCCAGATGAATGACTACTCTCTTCATGCAATAATGTGTACTTGAGACAAAAGGATACGACTTGTTGTATTTCTCTCTGACAATGATGTTGGGGTAAATATGCTTCCTTTTGAATTCTTCTTGCTTTTCCTGGAGAAAGAATTAAAATGGCTATGAGTAACTCAACACAATATTTGACGGATAACTTTGTCAGACAAAAAGTCAAGTAAATATGCAATAATTCTTAGTGAAAAGACACTAAGTTCCATGTGATGCAACCTCTCTTAGATCTGGATAAGAAAGAGCTAGTCTGTATTTATGAACATCAAAGAAAATATTTTGTTGCCTTACTATCTCTAATTGGTTTGTTATACTGTATAGGCTTACCTTACCATCTCTGATTGGTTTGTTATTCTGTCTATAGGCTTACCTTACCATATCAGATAAGTTTGTTATTCTGTCTATAGACTGACCTTACCATCTCTGATTAGTTTGTTATACTGTATAGGCTTACCTAACCATCTCTGATTGGTTTGTTATTCTGTCTATAGGCTTACCTTACCATTTCAGATAAGTTTGTTATTCTGTCTATAGACTGACCTTACCATCTCTGGTTAGTTTGTTATCATTGGTTTGTTATTCTGTCTATAGGCTTACCTTACCATTTCAGATAAGTTTGTTATTCTGTCTACAGACTGACCTTACCATCTCTGATTAGTTTGTTATACTGTATAGGCTTACCTAACCATCTCTGATTGGTTTGTTATTCTGTCTATAGGCTTACCTTACCATTTCAGATAAGTTTGTTATTCTGTCTATAGACTGACCTTACCATCTCTGGTTAGTTTGTTATCATTGGTTTGTTATTCTGTCTATAGGCTTACCTTACCATTTCAGATAAGTTTGTTATTCTGTCTACAGACTGACCTTACCATCTCTGATTAGTTTGTTATACTGTATAGGCTTACCTAACCATCTCTGATTGGTTTGTTATTCTGTCTATAGGCTTACCTTACCATTTCAGATAAGTTTGTTATTCTGTCTATAGACTGACCTTACCATCTCTGGTTAGTTTGTTATCATTGGTTTGTTATTCTGTCTATAGGCTTACCTTACCATTTCAGATAAGTTTGTTATTCTGTCTACAGACTGACCTTACCATCTCTGGTTAGTTTGTTATACAGTATAGGCTTACCTTACTATCTATCATTGGTTTGTTATTCTGTCTTTAGGCTTACCTTACAGTCTTCCCAAGACAGAGAATCATGTACACCATCACCACTCCATTTCTTGTTGTACCAGTCATAATGGACCTGTGGGACATCACATAGTTATCAGAGTTATTATAGTTTACAGAAAACTACATATGGATATATATATATATGGATATATATATATATATGGATATACATATATATATATATATATATATATATATATATGGATATACATATATATATATATATATATATATATATATATATATATATATATATATATATATATATATCACCAACATACTGGGTTCTAATAACGTTCTTGGCCTAGGTCAAAGTGTCTGTTGTACAAAGTAACAGATCTAATTATTTCATTATCTGCTGTAATCATAATACCATTTTACTTTCAACTCAGAACTTTGCATACATGGTGAGAGACATTAAATTGTAAATGTTTACCAGATCATATATTGAAATAACAATAAAATGGAATGTAACTCACTGATTCTAAAACCAATCCTAGTCCAGGAGCTCGGGGAATGTCTAATTTCTTGCTTTCAAATGCTTTCTCTAATGTATTCTTAGAGGCAAATCCTCTAAGAATGGCAATAATGATACCTAGCAAAAGAAAAACAGGAAGAAGAAAATCAATATCAGTAAACAGCAAAATGAAGCCACAAGATATCTTTATTCTCTGCACTAACTAGCCAGGCAGCTAATAGTAACATGATATGCTGGCATTAGTAACTAAGGCTGATATAGTTAATGTGTGAAATCAATCCAAGACACTAAATACCCTCCTCCCATTAACAGACCTGGGATTCCTCAGAACCAGGGCTCTGGCAGACAAGTATCTGTAGATACTTCCAACAACACTACTGAAATATCTGTGCATAAGAAAACATCGGTAAATAGCAGCCAATGCCTGACAGCCTGAGCACTAAGCATGCTAACCTTTTTCTACTATGTACCTCGTTTTGGTCATAATAATTATGTTTGCCGTTTTAATATGGTTATTATTACAACAATATTTCTAAAGTAGGGACTGTACTAAACACCTACAGATAAACACAGAATTACTGCCTCTCTGGTTAGCTTCAGTAACAATGATCAAACATAATTGACTTAACCAGTTAATACTATTGAGGTCTGCAATATGTCCTTGTCAAGGACAACAGAACTTACCAATCATTTTCCGAATCTGATGCAACATAAAGCTTTGACCTTTGACCCTCATGATGGCAAACTCCATCCCTTCGTCAACGAAAGCTTTCTCACATGTAAAGTCCATGATGTACCTATTAGCGCTCATGTCATCATGTAGCCTGTAAGAGACAACTTTATGCATTATTCATCTTGTAAAAGTTAACTCAAAAAAGAAAGAAAAAGCAACAGAATTTGCTCTGGAAGCTTGAACATCTCTATAATGTTTAGAAAGAAAGAAAAAAGGTGTATGTGCACTAAAAGTGCATGAAGGATATTGGTCCTGACAACAATTCCATTTTTTGGTGTTACATTAACCCACAATTTGAACTAATACAAGACTCATTTTGATGTTCCTATATTATTAAATTGTTTGGCTGCCTCACTGAATATGATCATCTTTTAGGGTTTAATATTGATCTCACTTGTGCAAGGGTCAACATATTTTTTTTGGGGGGGGGGGGTGGGGACAGGTTAAAGCAATCAGGACTCCCATTACATATTAAGTCTTTGGGACAAGCAACTACTCTGATCCGACATCCTGAACCAAATAGTCTGGATGTTTTAAAGGAACAACCAGCAAACTTTCTTAAACACAAGCCCTGCTGTAAGCAAAATCAGCAAAAACAGAAACTGAAGTGCTAGCCAATTACGATGATTGATATGTCAAAATTCAATTCACTATGAATACTTTATATCCGTCTACTAAGTACTGTGTTAGGATAGAATCCAATCTACTGTTGGTTTACTATATCCTGTATCTTTAAATGATAAGGGGCCATTGTGGTCAAGTGGTTAAGGCAGTGGACTTGTGATCTAAGGATTGCAGGTTCGAGTCCTGGCCAGATCATTGCTTTGTGTCCTTGGGCAAGGCACTGTAACTCCATTGCCTCTCTTCACCCAGGTGTATAACTGGGGACTTGTCAGGTAACTTGTAAATATAGTTGTGTGTGCCAGTTTGTGGCTGCACCCTTTGGGAAGTTGTTGATGTGGTGCCCCAGGAGAGATTGTTTCAATTGTGCACACATTGGTGTGTGGGTGTGACAAGTAACCAATGACCAGGGGTTAAGTTCTAAAGTCGTGTGAGGAGGCCTTAGCCTCATACAAGACTGTAAACCTACAACTTTAACTTTTTTGTATATTATGTGTGAGGGGATTTGGCTATTGTTGAGTTACCACATTCCACTAACTTTGGACAGATATATTAATTACTGTTAGGATAGAATCTGATCTGCTGTTACTTTACTATGCCCTGTGAGATAGTTTATCAAATTAAATAATTCAATAGACTCACTTTCCTGAGGTGAAATTGTGGAAATTGTGGGTGCCTTTGTATTTAGCAAGAAGGTCATTGACTTCTTGAAGCTTTTCATCTGTGAAATAAAAAGGTGAAAAGGAAAAATATAAGTAGGATCAAAAATGCACGTTGTAAACCAAATAATAAGGTTATTTACGTTAACGTTTGACCAATAAATATATTACATACAGTGTTACACACATACACAGGGTAAGAAAGTTTGTGAAACAATCCTGAGAAAAGCTTTCTGTTTACCATTAAACCTTTAAAAGTTTGCAAAAATTTGCTTGCATCACCCTTCGTAATACATGGGCATGATGCTATTGATATGGATAGTAAATAGCCTTTTTGATTTTCTTTAAAATTTACATTCACTATCTTTTTTCTTCCAAGTGGAATAAATATCAACACGAAGACACCTCAGTCATTGACATATTGTTAACTTCATATCACCGTTGGGTTAAGTTGGTACTCTAGTTGATCCTAGGTCAATGCAATAAAGTTAAATATAAGGAAAAATAAAGGAAAACAATGAATTTTGCTGTCAGTGTGCAACTATGACATCACACTGCTTATGGTACAATATGTGACAATTTCAAAGATCTCAATCTCAATAATGTTGTGTAGGGACCGCATGAAAATGTCATCAGGATCCTAAGAATATGTTCCTCTGAATTGTCTTCTGAACAAGCCTTTGAAATGTTGCTAACATTCTTTATTTTTCTCAATGCCATATCACATTACCATCATCAGCTCTTATAGAAAATGTCCCTTCTGTGATCCAAGTGTAGAAGAAACACTTAGAAAAACACTTGAGATCTTAAGAAGTGAAATCAAAGTATTCTGATCATCTGGATAGGTTATATATCATCACAGACTAAGTCCTTACCTGTAATTCTATATTTTTCAGACTAAGTCCTTACCTGTAATTCTGTATGTTTCTGTTGTTATGTCTTCCACATCTTGAAAGGAATAGGTTGGAAGAAGGTACATGTAGGTCCGATAGTTACAGTGGTGCTTGGAGTTAAAGCTTCCTGTCGTCCTCTTGATATCTGGGAAACATAAATAAGTGTACTATTTGGTTTAATCACTCGACTGATTTACCAGATAGCTATGTATAAAGGTACGTAGCAGGTAGAAAAGTTACAGTCTTACAGATAGCTATGTAATAGATAGCTATGTAATAGATAGCTATGTATAAGCAAAGGATAATATACAAATATTCCACTCATATTCATTAAGTGAAAGTCTGCTGTCAACCAGACAAAGACACTGCCTATTGTGGTTGTGTATATTTATATCACTGAATATGATTACCCATTGTACTTATCCAGTAATCCTTACCATTGTACTTATCCAGTAATCCTTACCATTTGTACTTATCCAGTAATCCTCACCCATTCTACTTATCCAGTAATCCTTACCCATTGTACTCGTCCAGTAATACTTACCCATTGTACTTATCCAGTAATCCTTACCCACTCTACTTATCCAGTAATCCTTACCCACTCTACTTATCCAGTAATCCTTACCCATCGTCCACCTCTTTGGACTTGAGTATATATACCATTTAAATTGTTTGGAATTAAGCTCCAGCTTCCATACATTAATCCTTACCCATAACTCTAATCACAGATGGGAGATGTTCGTTTAACTTTTCCACGAGGTTGTCCAACATAAGTAGTCGGAGTGAGACCACCTGGCCTGCAGCAGAAACACCCTTGTCTGTCCTCGCACATCTTTGAAAGTTCATCTTACCCATCCTACTGCCATCAGGCACACAGCCTGTCTTGTACAAGGCATTTAGTAGATCCTTCTCAATTGTTTTGCTCGCTGGATTTCTGTTTCCGAGGGTCAAGCCAGACGAAGATATTACAATAAAATCAAAGAAATTGAGCAAAAAAATCAATCAGTGAAATAAAATTTAGAAATAGAGAAAAAAATCAAACAAGAAACAAGGGAATAGATTTTATCAAAACCAAGAAGCACCTGATTAATCTATGAAATTGGTTAAAGCTCCTCAAAGACCTATATATAAATTGCCAAAGGCTACCTTATCTAAGGGTGGTATAAGTTCTAGTATCAATAGAAGTCTTCTTTTTTTTCTGAAGAAGAAGTATCAGTTAAGTTGTAATACATATTGGTCAGAAATTCACTTGATATGTACAATGGAATCATATAAACTTTTGTTGAAGATTTGCAAACTGTGGTTCTGTTTCACTACAGGTATTGTAACAATAACTTACATTTGCATTCCTTGATATCCAACTCCACAATACGACAGCAACATGGCTACCTTCTTTTTAGGGTATCGAACTTTCTTCTCTGTGTCGGTTGAGCCCTCTGGTTTAGAATCCTGACAATTTGAAGACAACAATAACATGTAAGTTCTGGTTTTTAGAATGTATCACAAAGGCTTTAGAAAGACAGGTATGCTGTTTATTTCAATACCTGTTTAATTATGCTGATATTTAAACTATGCTAGGGCCTCTCTGTACCATAATAATACTACAACACTTACAGTAGTCATGACCAATCTTCCAAAGCAAACTTCATCTTAATTTCTTATTCTTAACACTTGATCAATATTGTTGTCATGCTACTTGCTTTGCCCTTTATCATTGTTGTTTCACAGTGCCTTGAGCATCTTATTGATGGATACCGGCACATTACAAATATTCATTATTACTATTCGACTGTTGGAAGATATTTTATATTTGACTGATACACAATTTATTCCAGGAAAGTATCATAGCATAAAGCATGTAGCATAATGTACTCTGAATTCCTAGTAGATTTTATACAATATTTTAGCCTATTTGAATAAATGAAGAAAACAGACTTCCCATCATTTGCCAGAATAAATTCCACTCACTCTCCAATGACCAGATAAAACTTTAAAAAATGCATGCCATCCGTATGTATTCTTCAACTTTTAGTACAGAAAATGTAACGTTTTAAGTTATAACGTATCAAAACAATTCACTTTTGTCACCAGAATGTCCCTTTGTAAAGACATGAGCTTAGATTCAGATGACCTAATGAAAGTCATTTACACCAAAGATAAGTGTAAGATTGTCTAATGGTGCAATTTCAATGAAGGGTTACAATCTGTATCAGAGTTTTCAAAGTCTAAGATTAAATGAGAGTTTAATCTGTATTTCTGTAATTTACCTCTGTTTTTGTGATCTTTGTAGCTGGCTCTCCTGACACTTCTCCCTCAAGGGCACGTTTTACTCCATCACTTTTCTCTTCTTTCTTTTCTGATGTTTTAGGAGCAGTCTCGATAACCGTCTCCCCAGAGGCCATTCTCAATGTTGACCTGAGACTCCAATTACACAAGTTACCGGGAAGCCTTTGAAATCCCCGTAGTAGGAAGGTGTTCATAAATTTACTCATGAAGATGTTTAGAGCTGGAATAAAACATTCTTTTCATTAATCTAATGCCAAGATTTTTGACGAAAAAAATCATACAGTATGTTGAATGTTCAGTCCACCACAGAAGTATTTTCATATCGCATTGGGTCAATGCAGTTTTGTATCTACAATATTCATATTTGATTGATAAAATTCAAACCTTAGGATAACTGTCGTTATCCAATTAGATTACAATACCACAAATGCTAAGGTGACCAAATTTTTTACAGGAAATCTGAGGACATGATATTGATGCTGACCTTTTCCTCCTCCCTTCCTCCCAAGCTATGGAAACGGAGTTAATCAGGAATTAGGCCTACACAGTTCACTATTCTTTTGGCTGCTGGAAGATTAACACAACCTACCAGCTAAGCAAAGATGGAACCTAGACAATGCAGATATTACAGAACTGTTAACCAACATTATGCACATGCAGACATGTACTGTACATTCACATGCAGACTCAAGGATTTCTGACTGTGCAGTGGTAACCATCCTCCAACCCATCCCTCTTCTCACAGCAGCCTTAATTCTGTTTGCCAAGAGCTGTCAAATTGTGCAAGTCAATTATATCACTCAGTACCATACTATTGCCATAGGCTATCAATTTCTACTCCTTGCAGAAATTGTGGCTGATTTTTATACTCGTCTCATAACATGCCAAATACTGTATTGGATTGAATATTGTGGACCTGCAGATTATTTCCATGGACTCCTGTCATCTATGGGGAGTGAAAATTGTGTAGGCCACTCTGAGTCTGATTGGTAGTAATTGCCACACATATGCTAATGGCTAATGCCTGCTTCTTTCATAATAGGAACATGTGTGCCTAATTACATACAGTTCCGAATATCTAATAATAGTCATTTCATCATAATAATAGTCATTTCATCATAAGTATACAAGGAATATCTACCATGTGAGATGTAACGTTAATTCCCTAGTGTCCGACAACTTATGAATACCTAAATTTAAGAGTTCGGTCGTTCGCAGAACTGGTTAGTATTCGTTTGACTTACGGTTAGTTGTGACTTTAGCCTACCGTGAGCCTAACTCAGTTAAGCCTAGGGTCTAACTTAGTCCTAAGTTCACTTTTACAACTTTGACATGACAATCACATTTCCCAAGAACTCAATGTGATGTCTAAGGATGTAGGGTTAGGTGCGTTAGTTTTACCAGTAAGTACTCCTCGTAGACATATCGTATCGACACAGACTTGGTGCTTGGTTAGCCAGTGTGCTGGTTTTACTGTGGCCCATGTGTATACACGACTGCATGAATGCGAGCGATGACAACAGTTCAATGACCTTTGGTGGTGTCACACTGCTAAAGCAATCTTCAGAAACGAATGTCTGGCGATAAATCGTATTGCACATGGAAGTTATCTTTGTACACTTCGTATTGCCCATAGAAGTTATCATGTACCTCAAATCCGAGAACTAAATATCTATCATTTAGTATTTGCTTCGGATGGCTAGATATTCAATGGCATTACTTACAACATTCCATTGCATCAGCACGTTGGCCAAAGAGTTGTTTATGGATCTTAAAAAATCGCCTTTTACCCCCCTTGAAGGAATCAACGCATTTGTATGAAGGGTTTACCGAATTAGGGCTTTTTATTCCACTGACAATTATTACTTTACTGATGTGCTGAGAACAGAACAATATCGTATACTTATTGGTCATTGAAAACTTGGCCATATGATAATTCTATTGTTGAAGTTGTAACTGCCCTCTATTGTGTTGCTTTCTTTGCACAGCTTCCCAGACTGACCATTTATGCCATTGTGTAGACCTTACCAAGCAACTTGAAAGATAAAAGTTAGGCAAATGAAAACACTGGATATGAACTTCTCTTGATTGACCGTAGTATATTTGGTGTCATCCTTAGATCCAAGAGATTCAAATTATCAACAAGATTTACACAATTTTTTTTTATGCATGTTGACTTTGGAACAGGAACTAACAGAATATAAAAAATGTCTTAACCCATGCTTCGCAATTTAACCTTTGACAAAGGTCCAAAATGAGCATATGAAAGATACTTCAAATAACACACAAAGGATTATGAGAAACAAACTTACCATTGGCCATAATCATTGTGATATAAAAGCTTGATGATGAGTAATAATAACTTTATTCTGAAGTGCACGCCCCTCGTACCCCTCCATGAAGTAAACACCCAAATATTAGACAAATACAAAATTAGAGATTAAACATTACTTGTTCCTCTCACTGTATTAAAGGACACTGTCTGTTTCCTGAGAAGGTTCCTGGCATACCTGATACCACATCAAGAGCATATGTCCTTCTTCAGAACATTAAACTTCTTGGGTCTGTCAGTAATCTGTTAATTCATCAATGGTTGTAAAAAGAAAATCAGGAACAAGAAGAACAAAACCCCTATAATAAGCCTTCTCTATCATCCCTGCCTGCTTGCCCCCCCTGCCTTCCCCCTCCCTCCCACATAGCGGCTGGTGGTACTTAGATGACTCAGTTGTACTAAAACACAACTACCTTTTGGCAGGCCAAATACTGGAAACGAATCAAGAGTTGCACTAAAACACAACTACCTTTTGGCAGGCCAAATACTGGAAACGAATCAAGAGTTGCATTAATTTTCTTTACATATCTCACAATGCCAAGTTGGGATCTGGAGACAGCTATCTTATTATAGCCTCGATCAGTCAAAGCCTAAAATCAGTAAAACTTCAAAATTCAAGACATTTGCTGCATCATCATCATCATTAGCATAGCATAGCATGTTAATTTATTATCATGAGGCAAAACTTAAAAATACTGATAACAGACAAACTTTGGCCTAACCATTACTCCTCCTGGCAAATCCAATATTCTGCTACAAGTATGGCCGGCTCTAGGGCCAGTTTTATGACCGGTGACCTTGAAATTTTATGATGCAATACGTTTTGTCAACATCCCTGTACCCCAATACTTTGCCTGCATATGCAGACTGCATATGACATGACATATGACTGCATATGCATACATACCTTTCATGTATGCCATTGCCATGGTCTACGATAGCCAATAAACTTGTTCCACATCTTTCACCAAAGCATTCTTTCCCATTCAATTGTCATTGCAGTAAATATGATTAAAGATTTGTGGTAGCAACTTCGGCAATGTAAATTCACTTGACTTTTCCCCCTAACCTTGCCTCCTGTCCAACTAACAGCCCCCCCCCCCCACCAAGTTTCCTACTGTGTCAACTAGCATACATTTCCAATTACAAAGGAATTAGTCTCTTCACTGATAGGTGCTATGTTTTCCAATCCGAAAAAATATGTCTGTTCAATTTCACTTGCAATTCTAGAAATCGATTTCTTCCAACCTTTTTTATCCAGATTTTAATTTCATGATCGAAGATTTAAAAAAAGAAATAATAATAATTATAAGACAGACCTGGCAGGGAAGTAAGGAAACAGGACGTTAACCTGCAGAATGCTCTAAGACAAATGAAAACTTCTACTAATAATATATAAAACAAAAACAAACTAAACATGAACAAAAATATGAGTCATGAACAACAAATATGTTGACGAAAGATGTACCGAAACGAGCTGTCATCATCCAAAAATACACCCAAAATATTTATCAAAATTCCCATCACAGTAGATTTCAAACCATTAATTAGTCATGTTTTGCATGACTAGAACCCTCCTATTACCAATAAAAACACATTTGGATTTTACCTTCCATCCACCCAGTAATGTAAATTGTAGTTCAAAAGTATTTCTATGAATGAGCCCTTATTTTCACATATTGAAAGAATGTTTAATTAATCACACTTTTGCATCCATATGACTTTACAGAGAAAACTATTGTTATTGGAGTGTCAACGGTCTAATTGTTCCACACTATAATCAGAGATAACTTGAAAACCATTCTGACACACTCTTTAATGTGTGTGGGAGATAATCCTCTCCCCCTTTCCAATCCTATTTATACACTGGAAGTATCCATCAAATTTCACAAACATTATTAAATCTATTACCAACACATTTAAATCTGGACCTCAAACATCCATCCATACATCACACACCATTAATCGTAACCAAATATCCTTATTTAACACTGTAGCTGTTTATCTTGTCTTTCTCAGGGACATGACGCCTGGACAATTACACTTACAAATTGTTTGTATGTCTTGATGTAATAAAGAAGCAAATCTAATAGAAACCATCAGGTATAAAAACTCATCCAGGCTGTTCTTGTTTCTCACGAATTAACTGATGCATTGGATTATTAGCAGTATTTAACTCTTCTTTGATAAAACAGTCACTCATATTGTAGACTTTCCATATCACCTTTCAAGAAAAGACCTTTAAATCAGCTTTTTACATTTTTTCTTAATAACATTAACAAAAGTTGCTGTGTATAGCCATTGTGAATAATGATGTCTCGAGTCATTGTTCTTTGTCTGTTCTCTTCAATGGTGTGTATAACAGACACATAAGACAATATCAATCAGTTACCTCATCTAATTTTAGCTCAAGTTTATAGCTTTCAGCTATTCTGGTAGTTTAAGAATAAAGTTAAAACAATGCACTTCTCGCAATCGTTTACCAATTTACTTTAAACACATATTCATTATGTTTAACTAGATGTGGTTCTGAATGAGACTGAAGATACAGACAGATTATTCATGTCATTAATCCCTTCTTGACATAGCCTTTCTTCGTTTGTACAGCACCCTAACCAAACACTTAATCAAACTATGCAGTATCTATCCCCTCCCCCCACCTATTCCTCCCCTCACCCTCTCTCCCCTCCCCTCCGTAGGATTCAACATAACCTTCAGATTACATCTCTGCTTTGAAGATTTCCAATATTATTGCCAATTCATTATTATCTTGCTTATGGAATAATATATGATCACATCATATTAAGTGTCGATTCAGCGAGTGATTGGTTTTGAATCAAGAGTACACAAATAGTTGAGAGGGTTTTGGGTAGATATGATGGATATTGTAAGCTTCTTCTAAATCTGTGGCTGCATTAAGATGAAAACAGACTACAAAATGACCTTTAAAATAATCCCACGTTGATTCATGTAAGCAAGCCTTCCTATCTGTTTACATTGCAACAAGATGTCTTCCGTCATGCAGTTCACTAGTCTTTTTTACGATGTGTACATGCACTAATGAGAGTCTGCTACCCCTGTACCATATGTGGTGCAGGAAGCATTACAATGGTTATTTAATATCATATTAGACAAACCATAACACAATTACCAATCTCATAAAAGATGTACCAAAGAGGCCAAAAATTGTACTCTCGAGTCAAAATCAAAATTGCCGGCCTGTTTTCTGCAGTTTCTACGTTGAGTTTTCATCTCAAAGGACCTTTTTTGAGATAACCAAGAAATTGAATCCAATTTTGCATGTGTTTGCAGGCACCATTCCATGGGTAAACTTTCAACCTCACTCTCTCATCTCTGATAGAAAATTACCATGGTAGGTTGGTAGATAGGAAGAAATTGATTACATGGTGTGATATGGTCACATCAGAAGCCTATTCTTATTCTGAGAATATGCACAACAAGTCTTCATTAGTGGGTTACTATGGCAACTTTGAAGTTACATTAAAAATATCAGTTTGTAGCATTGATGGATTTTACTCTGGAGAGTCATAAATATACAAGTCATGTATCATTGGTGCAACATGAGTCACATTACATAATCGGTGGGAATGTACTTCTAATGTCTAGGAGAGATAAAACACAGGAAGTAACATCGTTCAATTATTCTCGATTACACTGATTGGCTGCTAACGGAGGCACTTTTATGATTCCTGCCAACAGGCAACAGGTTGTAATTTCGGAAAAGCTCAGCATTGATCTGCTCCCTAGCTCATTGTTAGATTCAATATTAGTCAGCTTTCAGTGGACAATATTACCAGAGGGAAGAAGAGAACAGAGGCATGACCTTTGTCCCTGGGTGCATACACCTATGATTTCTATGGCATAGATTAAATGTCAACATCTTTAGTTGTATTTAGTTCATGGATATCTTCAGAGAAGGAATCATTTCTTCATTGAGATCTCTTCACAGACATAATACTGTTGCAGGTACTTGATGACTGTGGGATGACATTACCTGACAGATTATTGCTTTAAGATTGATGAACTACCTGGTCACCACCACTCTGTATAATATCCATGGCAACGGTGTGCAGCGTGAAATCTACAGCATGGACAATTAAAAAACTCATTTCACTGTACGTAAAACGGGGGGAACATGAACATATTCAAATAGCACATGTATCATACATTTTCGTATAGACCTCACAAGAAGCACTATATCCATGAGGCTCAACAACACGTTATGTAACATTTCTTTTATGAAGTACTTCAGAGCCACATATTAAACGTTTGATTTCTTTAACACTAGATAAACATTAACAAAATGTCAGAGTTTACTCTGATAGTTTTCTACAAATTTTGTCAATCTGAGTGTAGGAGAACTAAATATATTTATCCTTGTTTCAATTTGTCTCTTTTGGGATTACGGATTCCTTGTTAAGTTTTATTCATCTTCGTTAACGACAAAAGACTTGAATGATAAATACCTGCAAAATAACATCTGATGACAAAAACTACGAAAAAATAGAATTTCCCATATGACAGAGTATCGTTTTCTAGAAAGTAATGAACACTTTTGAGTTTAATAATTCAATAACTAAGGCTACTTGCTAACTGGTATGTAACTACTGTAAGTGTACTAAAATCCAATTTCTTATTTTTATAGCTTCTCATAAAATCGAGTAATTGATTCTTTTGACTTGCTTTAACGTAACTCATATGCGCTCATTCTTCAATGTTTTCCTTCCAAATCCCCATGTACTGAATATGCATGAGCTTAAACATAACTAAAAGACTAATATAAGCAGGCTGCTGTGTAAAAGAAAAGGAAAAGCATATTAAAGATATTTGCATACTGTAACTTAAAAAGACTTTCATCTACAAAGATCATGACTAGGTGACTCATATTAGTCTGAACAAATTATCTCAAGAATATACACAAAGAAAAAAAACCTTGAAGTAAAATTGGCTTGGAAGATGATTACGTCCCAATATGGTGAAACATTTCAGTAAACATAATATGCAAGGTTCTTCCAACGGTTGATCCAGGCACAACCTCCTCCAATGTAAGACCAATCGATGTCTCTTGCAGACGGCTCGCTTGATCTCTGCTGGAACTATCCCATACGAACAAAAATGTTCAGTGAATAACACAATCTCAGTAAGAGTGCATAACGTGCTTTAAAAAAGCTCCCAAAAAGTATCTGTGAATGAAACATGCTATGTGCAGTGTGCTCCAATCAGCATGTCTCTCCCCATCAATATAGCCAGTAACAAGCCCCGTCATGGCTACGACCTGCCCGCTAGTTCAACAAACTCAAATGTGCATGTGTGATGCAACTGTTTTGAAAAGTGTTAAAACAAGACTTAAAAAAACTCATTTAAGTACCAAGTTTTTTGAGAGTCTCAAGCTCAAACGCAGGCGATACTTATCTGCACATCGATACGACTATACACACTGATAATAATACTTTACTGTGAAAGTTCACCACGATGTTTTACTTCCTTTGCATGATAGTAAAGAATATATTGATAAGCACGTAGTTACTTGTTATCATCAAAACCACACGTTGAAGAAGACTCACAGCGGCCTGTAAGTGACGATCATTGATCCTGTTCGGCTTTAACAGTGGGCTGCTGTTGGACGATCATCGGCTCCCCATGGACACTACTGGCTACTGTGGTAGTCAGCGCACTGGACACACCATGGTTCTCCACTAACTGCTGGGGCCCTGGTTGGGGCACTACCATTTGTGGGCCAGCGTACCGAAATGCAACTGAACCATTGAGTTCTGTCGGGTGGGACGGTTCTGCCCAGTGCTGTGTGGGGGCTAAATACTCTTTGTTCACACAATTGCGTAATATCTGAGGTATACGACCAGTGATGGCCCTCCTTATTTCCCCCGCAGCACTTTCGCGTACCTCCGAGCTACTCTGGTCGCTGTACCAGGCCGAGTGAGGTGTGCATATTAAATTGGGGGCTTCAGCCAATGTGGAATTAGACGGAGAGTATGGTTCATTCTCATGCACGTCCAATGCTGCAGCACGAATACGTCCTTCCTTCAAAGCCTGAGCGAGGGCGTTTTCATCTATTAGGCCACCTCGGGCTGTATTAATTAGGAAAGCTCCTTGTCGCATCTGCTTGATGGTAAATTCATTGATGAGGTGGTGGTTATGATCGTTGAGTGAACAATGGAGGGTTACGCAATCACTCTGAAACAAAAGGTCCTACGAGAAAAGAATAATTAATACTTGATTAATACTCGAATGGCAACTTCACCGAAATGCTTGCTACTTCTTCATTAGATCAAAATATATTAACCCCTAGGCCTTGGCGATCCTTTTAACATTGTGAGAGTACCCTTGGATTACTTCATGTATTGTTGAAGACCTATTGTATTTGAGATCTTCACAAAACTAAACAGTTCTTGTACTTACCAAGCTGTATCTACATACTAAGTTCAAG
This sequence comes from Apostichopus japonicus, assembly GCF_037975245.1. Classification (NCBI taxonomy): domain Eukaryota; kingdom Metazoa; phylum Echinodermata; class Holothuroidea; order Aspidochirotida; family Stichopodidae; genus Apostichopus; species Apostichopus japonicus. The sequence goes on from NC_092565.1 coordinate 15,180,313, forward strand.
AAAGATGTATTTTTTGAGTTATCCTACTTTAAATTATGTTGACTGCAAATGACCTTTGAGCTACACCAATTTCAATAGGGTAATTGAACTCACCAAGCTGGATCTTCTACCAAGTGTGAAGTTCAACAAAGATGTACTTTTTGAGTTATTGAGTTTACAAAGTTTTCAGACTTTGACCTCTTTTGACCCCAAATGACCAAACTTCCCAGAAAGGGTATGGGGTGCTTGTACTCAATAAGACGGATCAACATACTGAGTATGAAATTAATCCACCATGAAATTTTTTCTCTTTTTCTATACAAGCAGGTGTCACATACACACACTACCACCATTGCATAGCTTCCTTTTACCTCCATCAAGGAATAAAAAATGGACTCAAAACCTAGCCCAGTAAAATCAGATGGTTTATAGATAGCAAAGATTCATTCCTAACTTCTTATTATTCATGAATAAATTATAACTAGGTGTACTAACACAGTGACTATCATTTGCCTGCAAGCATTTTCAAGAAACATTCAAATTCCGTTTCTTTCAATATTTGAGTACTTTTCAAAAGGCTGTAACCACATCAGAGTTTGGAATGTGATCCCATCTGACAGTGCAAAAATTGGGGGAGGGGGGGGGACTTGACCTTAGTAAATTCAGTATATATGGGGTATAAGTAGCACACATTACTCCTCAAATGTTTTACTTTCCAGTGAATGACAAAGAAGATAACAAACAATTTAGCATGAGGAGATACCTTACTACTGATACTAAACCAGCACGCACGTGTAATTACTTAAATATAAATGGAAATTATAACTTGAAACTAAGTCAATGTATATATATATGATACAGGCAAGAAAAGAGAATTCTTTGAACAAATTAAATATCCATGAATCTCATCTTTGGACCACCTTATTATCATAGTTAGACAGAAATTTAAACATAGGTCCAATAGACAGTTGCACTTCCATGAAAAGAATATATTTCCTTCACATCTTTCCTTAAATATCCATGAATCTCATCTTTGGACCACCTTATTATCATAGTTAGACAGAAATTTAAACATAGGTCCAATAGACAGTTGCACTTCCATGAAAAGAATATATTTCCTTCACATCTTTCCTACACAGAGATAAACATTTCTACCGGTATAGGCGAGCAAGTGTGTAGAGAATTGGGGGTTTTTTCAAGTGAAATCATTGATTACAAACAACTATGGTAACTGGAATTACCTCATGAACCAAACAGATTATATCTTTATATTTGCCTGTAAGTAACATCAAGTCATGTAGGCTACTCAAAACCAGAAAATGAGGTACAATAAAATATGATGTATATTTACCTGCAATGTGTAAACTCTGGTGAGCCCCAAGGACTTTTCCATGCCATCACTGAGGTAGGGGTCATAAAATATAATCTTAAACCCAAATGCCTTGGCCCTGAGGGCTACTGCTGTACCGACTCGGCCTGATAAGGTAAAAAGGTAGATTCAGAGGTAATGAAATAATATGAATAATTCAGAGGTAATGAATACTACTCAAACACTTGGCACCATTCTGCACAGAGATGTACCTAATGGTCAACAATCTTGGCCCCAACTAGAGAAAGTGAACAAGCCCCTTAACTTTGCCACAATACGTCAAAGCATCAGGGTAAGAAAGAAAGACATAAACATTTACTAACAGATCATCTTGCACCAATAGTGATAACCCACTACTGTGTGTATGAAAGAGCACATTCTCACTAATTGACCAATACCAATGGACCAGCAAACTCAGATTAAAGACCATGACAGGACTTAATAGAAGTCTCTAGCCATCCACACTGTACAAGGCAACAACCCTTCACTCAAATATCCAAGTAATGCAGCAACCCTTACCTCAAATATCCTAGTTATACAGCAGCCTTACCTCAAATATCCAAATTATACAGCAACCCTCACCCCAATAATCCAATTATACATCAGCCTTACCTCAAATATCCAAATTATACAGCAACCCTCACCCCAATAATCCAAATTATACAGCAACATTTACCTCAAATTTTCCAAATTATACAGCAGCCTTACCACAAATATCCAAAATATACAGCAGCCTTACCTCAAATAACATACCCTTACCTCAAATATCCAAATTATACAGTAACTTCTTACTTCAAATATCCAAGTAATGCAGCAACCCATAACTCCAATATTTAAGTTAAAACTACTTCACACATAAAAACTGTCAAACATCACACATCAGAACTTCCAAAGAAAAGCTAAGTGACACCATTTTGAAAAGTGGAAAGTACCACGGATAGACATTTGGTTCCCCTGTCTTACCTAAGCCAATTATTCCAAGTGTTTCACCCCTGATTCTCATTGCACCCTGGCCAGCTTCTCTTATCTGTTCAGCTCCAACCAGCTTCTTTCCAGTTTTGACCATTTCTGCCATCCAGTGAGTTCTCCGATAGACGTTCAAGATGAGACTCATCGTTGAATCTGCGGTTTCCTCAACCCCGTGACCAGGCACATTACAGACGGCGATACCTGCAGAACATGAATCCATTCCATATTCATGAATCAGTGGAGCCCTTTACATATTCATTACTCAGTGAGTGACTTGCATATTCATGGCTCAAAATGGGAAAAGTCATCAATGTGGTCCCAAATGAACTGGACATTAAAGTTTGGCATGAAAGCTTCATATTTCATCTATTTCATCATTATCAAGAGCTATGAACAATTTAAAAAACAGCATCCTATAGGACAAATCAAACAAAAAAGTAGATGTAACGGCTTTATTATAAACAAGTTTCTAATGGTCATCAATAAGAAGGGTATCTAGACATTAGAAACAACATTAAATGACTCTGATCAGGTGAATCAATCTCTAGTTTCTTACCCAATTCCCCAGCTGCTTTCACATCGACATTATCATAACCTGAGCCGATCCGAACGATGACACGAAGAGCTTTAAATTTCTCTAAATCTTCCTTGGCTAACGTTATTGAGTGATAGAGCATTGCTCCTACAGCTTCATTTAGAACCTGAAAGAAAGAACAGTTAGTTAGTATACATGACGTTAAACAAATCATGCAAAACCAAATGTTTATTATGTTTGTCATATTTCACATTCGACACATAGACTGTGTATAGGTGACATATATGACTTTCCAACCGTAGGATTTCAATGCGCCAAATATAACTTTTATCATTGCTTAGTTGCAGAGGGCAATAGTGGATTTTGGAGCACTAGTATTTTGCAATGAAGACGGCAAGAAAAATTTTTGGGAAGAAAACCTCATTTACACATGTATGTACAAATCATAGCTCAGACGTGCAGTTGAGGTTCTCCCAAACATAGCTTTTTAATAGCTTTTGTACTAATACAAGGAAGATCTTCCTGGTCTGAACAAACCTGCCGCTCTGTTCAACCTATAAACTACATGGACAATTTTTTTGTTTTCATTTAAATAACAAACTGGCTCCCTGGCCCCTGCCAAGTGGCTCCTAGGTTTACCAAGGAAGCCTATAAATGAAGAGTCACTTTTCCCAGAAAGTGGCTCCTGGAGCTCAAAAGCTTACTGTATTTTCAACCTGGCTACAGACACTAGTACTATATAATACAGTAGATGCTCGGCAGCGGTAATATTAACAGGATGAAAGGCATGCTGTGCTGACAACTAGCATATTTCTAGCTGAACATAAAAGTATGTTCTGTGTATGATGTTGACAGTGGTATTGAATCTTTAATACTGGCAACAACAAAACAAATCACTAAATGAGTGATGTAGAAGGAAATGTCAGAGCTGTTCACACAATTTAGATCCCAACGTAAGGGATGGACGGTCTTATCATCAAAGAGTTATACAGGTCTGTGAGTTACCGAAAGCTAACATTGTTCTCTAATACTGTCTATCCCTTTAATTCCTAACTACACCCCGCCTTCTCCTCAAATGATTCTTTACCCTCTCTCACCACCCTTTTTCCCCAGCCCTCATATTCCTTGCCCCCTCTTCTCACCTCAGTATACTATTAGAAAGATTAAATTAGTAATATGACAGGGCAACCACCAAAACAAAAAACTGTAAAAGTCATTACATCCTGCAGCCCTTTATCTCTGGAAATGTTGGACTTCCTGCCTATTAAAGGCATAAGCCAAACCAAACTAAATGTACAGCTAATATCACTAACACTCACAAATATCACTAACACTCACAAATATACATTTGCTTTATAAAGATTTTTGTCAATATGTTAATCATGAAATAGAATCAAATAACTCCCACAAAACAAGTGGTACAAAAAGCAGTGTTGAATCTCAGTTCTTTCAGCAACCAAGCATCCCCAGTTTGTTTCAACTAGAAATATCCTAACATGTCTAACGAGTCATCCTACTGTAAGTTTGTTACAAAACTGTGAATCTATATATCCTTGTATGGGCGTTCAAACATGTGACTTACAAATTACAAAGCTGAGAATGAAGCTACACCCACAGGGAAACATCAAGAAGAATTGTTATTGTTAGCACCAACACCCCCAATAAAAACTTATGTTTTCTCACACTATATGTATCACATACCTCATTTTTGCTGACTATTTTTTAAGCATGACAAAATCGTCCTACTCTCTCCTGCATATCCTTGTAGTTTAATAAGGGTATTTAAGTACGTTGGTGTGACAGGCTGTACACATAATACAGTGCTACACCAACGCAAGCTATACCACCTGATACAATGTCATGATTTATCACATTGCAAGAACATTCCTTCACATTCATGTCTAATTTGGAGAGTTAGTTGTCTTTAAAGTACACAACTCACTTGAAGCAATAGGACGGATGGGGTTCAAAAGACAAGGCATAGAAATGACTAATACTAGATACAGACAGAATAAATTCAATGCCCACATAAAACAGAGGATTGGCAAACATTCTTGGAGTTGCCAGTGGAATACTAACTGTCTTGCACCTTTTACCACGCCTGTTTACAATAATCCTAACTGAATGGTGCCAGTAGTCAGGGCGTTAATTTCACATTATCCACATAACAGTAAATCAATAGCAGGTTGCTTCAAGCATGACCGACCACTTTTGGAAACTTCCTTACAAACCTTTCGAAGGGAACAAACCTGTGCAACTATTTATAGCTCATTGAGTTCCCTGTTAAGTCTCTACAGCATGATAAAACTGTGCACAGTTAGCAACGTGTATGCACGAAACAAACAGGAAGTTTAAATACAGTGGACCAGATTTGACATCATCAAAGTGAACATGACAATCCCAAAAGATGCCCCTGCTGCCTTGCTGCTGCCGCCCATACCAAATTAATCACCAGGTACCGTGGGATCAATCTTTAACATGTAGCTAAATCCATCTCAGAGATGGCAATGTCCAATCTAGGTTGCATCACCAACAATTGTCACTTCCCCTTTCATCGTTAAAGGAGTAATACGTTAATACCAAATTAAGAGACTCCCAGTCAAAGCAATATTACCAATGATCTAATGCCACTTGAGAGCAAACAGCTAAGAGGAAACTGCCAGTCCTTAAAAGATAACTTAACATGTATATTCAATCATGCCTTACAACAGACTAATGAAGACGACAGTCTTGAGACATGACTGATACATTCTTGAGAATGTTGGTAGGGTAGTACTAATCTATAATTATAGTATAGGGGGAAGCACAAATCCGTTCTAGAGTAAATAGTGTAGCATACCTGTGTTCAAACTATTGGATATATGTGTAAAAAGCACAGGTTTTTAACCTGACGCTGTGCAAAGACACCATAGTATACGGGAAATGATAGCAGGCTCTTTAAAATCATCTCTTTAAAGTGGTCCAGAGGGTGTGATGCAATGATCCAAGAAGACAGACTATGTGATTACATATTAAGATATTATATACAATACTGTTATTTAATAACTACTACCCCTTTAATTTACCAATCAGCTCAAGATGCCGGAATGCCAAACCTGACCAAAGAACTGTGTAGTTAATATTCCCTTCCTTCTTACGTCCCAAACATGGGCCCTCGGACTGCGGCAGGAAGGGGATATTGAATGCGGAAGTGTCTGACACCAGTCAACATTTTACCACCAGAGCAGATGTGCAATGACAGGAAGATTAGATCAGGACCAAGGAAGACACTGGTTTAAAACACCAAATCCCTAGTGTAGCATACACACACTACCAGACTTATACTTATACTGTAGTAGTGCCAGTCATATATTATGTGGAAGGGCTTTTTTTTTTACTTGCACGTTTATGATTTGCTTTAAAAGACAATGTACACAAGTTACTTAATGCAAGATTGCTACCATGTTATCAATGGTCCAATGGTCCTCACTGAAAACTAACTTCACACACTGCTTATCAAAGAGAAAGAAAATTAATCCAAATTACAGTTTGTCTGGAATATTTCAATACTAGGTAAGCTAGTGTTGCTGTCACCATAACTGGGTAGTTTTCTCTGCAATGCAGTTTACCAGCATTCTGACATCTCCAACCTCTCATGGATTGGTATTACAACATATGACAAATGTTGATACCGGATATAAATTACTACTTTATCAATAAAATAATAATCAATCATAATAATCAGGCAGTTATTTAATTTTACACTTAAGCGACCACGAACGTGGGAGAAGCCGCAAGGGCTTATGGATTTCAACTTTCACGTCGGGTGGCTTCCAATTCAACATTTAAGCTCAATTTTGGAATCTTTTCCATTTAGCAAGTCCCTTCAGACAGGAAAACCATAGGTTGCTCTGGGAAGAAAAACCCACCTTACTATGACCCCGCCGGGGATCGAACCCCAAACCTCCCGATTGCTAAATCTCATTGCTTCAAATGCCACTGCCTTTATTCACTCGGCCACAGCACTGGTATCCTTCCATTAAGTATTGCAAGGAGATTAACATGCTGCATATATAAAGATCTGTCAGTAACAGCTTTTTTGATCTGTCAGATACAATTTTATTACTTGCAATCCTGTCAAGCTGTTCAACTATTCCTTGTGAAACTCATCATCACACATTATACTTCCAGAGAGAAATTGTAGTATTGCCTCTAAGTCACGGTTGTGCTTTCCTAAGTACTGTCAACTTTTAAGAATGCCTTCAAAAAACTACTTAAAACCAAACTTTCACCTCTGGTTTTGTACTTCTTTTGTTAACCTTTCTTTCAAATTCATACGTTATGATACAAGAGTTTCTACAGAACAAAGCTATCTTTGTGACTGTATTCAGGAAACACGTTCTGCAACGTCACACACAAACAAGCTGATTTAGTTATGCAGACTGACAATATCGAAGACTGATCTTACAATAAAAACAATTTAAAGATGAAACACGACCACAGACTTCCATTTTCAGCCCAAACCTTCAACTTTCTCTTTCTTTATGTAATCACTTTCCTCTGTGGGTTTCCTAGTTCCTGTGAAACCTAATGATTAATTTCTTCTCAATCTAACTATGTAACCTTAATATAAACTGGTAGTGGCTGCGCTTTAATATCATAATAGGATTGAGTCTTCCTTCTCTCACCATGACAATTAACTTTCTTGATTTAATTAATTCTATATTAAAACAAAAGAGGACTAATTAATCATTCCTTCTTCATTGTCATAGACAGACCCTTTCTAGTCTACAAAAGCATCCTCCTTCCTGATGCTGACACGCAATATCACTAAAATGAACGGTGTTGCTTCAAATACCTTTTCGTGGATTTCTTGGGTGGACTGAGCATCGCAAAACGCTACAGTCGCTACATCTTTCAGTATCGGCATCTCAACAGAACAGTCACGGCCATCTAGGAGGGCTACTAGGGGACGAGAGGGCAAGGTATTCTGGGAAGGCATGGCTGCTGCTGGATGTCTAATTCCTGTCACAAAGTAAAAAACACACACAATGGGGATAAATGGCATCTCATCATTCGTTTGCCACACATTAATAATCGCAATATGATATGATAATAATGCTGCATATCAGAAGATACTTTGTGGTAGAATACAAAAGTCAACTGTGAATCAAATACTTCATTTCTGAGATGACTGAGGGTATTGGTGGTACTGGTTAGGACTACTTGGGGTGGACAAGAGAACAGTGATTTTACTCGAGAAATAAAGAACATGAACCAAATGCAAATAACAAAATGCTGCTTTAAAATATGTAAGGTATGTAAATGTGGTTAAAATAAGACATGTAAATATGATTAAATATGTATCATAACATATGTAAAGCAAGGATAAATGTAAATGTGCTTGTTTTGCTAAGAGAAAATCCTAACTTTTCAATTCTAGAAATGTTGTTAAAGATCATTTTCTAAATCTATCAAAGAGTAACAATACTTCATTTGAGAAGCCTGACTGGGATGTTTCACTTTCCATTAGCTATCAAAACTAGCTTTTCCTTCTCTTGACCAAAACTAGGAAAGAAAGAACATGTTTTAGCTTTGTTTCAATCATCATTGATACAATCCAGTCCACCTAAACACAAAGGAGTTAATATGAATAGGAGGGCTCCAACAAAGGTCTCACAATTGTAATGAAAGTGGTAGAAAGTAGAAGTGATTAGCTAGAAAAGACAATTAAGGAGTTTGGGATACCTATATATCAAAAAAAACATAATAATAATGAAGATAAAAAAATTAAGACAAGATATTACTACAAAACAGGATGCTTTAATTTTCTGTTTAATATTATGCATGGATGATGGATGTCACGCTAAGGTTAACAACACCTAAACATGAAACCCGTGTCACTTACACTTTTGGAAGAAGACGTTGTATTTTAAGTTAACAGTGTGTCTACTTCCTTGACAAACAGTATCACTAAACCATAGCAATAAAATGCAAGAGTGCTGACAAATCATTACCATCAACATCTATGCATTCACCAGTATCAACTAGGCTCTACCTTTCATTTTGCACTGATTGCAAACCTGTTCATTGTTCTTATCCTTTCTACATTTATGACAGCATTACTTGAAATGTGTTTCTTCATATCAATATCAACAACATTGTGTGGTCAGGCTGTATTAAAAAAAAAATTCCCTACTTTTTTTTTGATAGGTTGAACTGACAGGAGACAAGATGAGGGGGGGAGGGAGATGGGATAGATCTTGGGGCAGGGAGAGAGGGCAAGGTGATAGAACATCTCATCATATCATCGTTAATCCGTGGCCAAGAGGTTACCCTGAACTCTATAGACCACTGTGCCATTAGATTGTACTATTTCTTCCTGATTTGGGGATACCAGGAAGAAGTAAGTAGAAGTATCCACTCACCGTCAACAATTCTGTCCACTGACATTCTTGGGCGCTTGGCCTTTCTTGAGGACTTGTCTGTAGGACAACGTGAATTTCTCACGCTGTTACCGTTAGTGGTGATGGAACTTAAGTCTATTTTGATTGGTGGATCCACCTCTGGATCCGGCACTGGTACGTCACCTTCTTTCTTTTCACCACCAGGAAAATGACAGCTGCAAATTCGCAACTGGAATAAAAGAAAGGTTTGGACAATGTTGATCTCCTTGAGTAGGAACACGTGATTCCAGCTCAGAGTCTGTGCATACTAGATCAAACTGAAATTACTGCCCTAGGGGTCTGTGACACCCTAGATTAAACTGAAATTACTGCCCTGGGTCTGTAACACCTTAGATTAAACTGAGATTACTGCCCTGGGTCTGTGACACCCTAGATTAAGCTGAAATTACTGCCCTGGGTCTGTGACACCTTAGATTAAACTGAGATTCCTGCCCTGGGTCTGTGACACCCTAGATCAAACCGAGATTCCTGCTCTGCAACTGTGACAGACTAAAATCAAACTGATATTCCCGTATAAGGATGGTGACCTACTAGATCAAACTGCGATTCTTGTCCAAGGTCTGTGACACTCTAGATTAAACTGATATTCTTGACTAAGCTCTATGACACTCTATATTAAACTGAATTTCCTATCCTGTGTCTGTGCAACACTAGATCAAACTGAGATTCCTGTCCTGGGTCTGTGACAGACTATATTAAACTGATATTCGTGTCTAAGGTCTGTGACACAATAGATCAAACTGATATTCCTGTCCAAGGTCTCTGACACTAGATAAAACTGATATTCCTGTCCTGGGTCTGTGATACATTAGATCAAACTGTTATTCCTGTCCAAGGTCTCTGACACTAGATAAAACTGATATTCCTGTCCTGGGTCTGTGATACATTAGATCAAAGTGTTATTCCTGTCCAAGGTCTCTGACACTAGATAAAACTGATATTCCTGTCCTGGGTCTGTGATACATTAGATCAAACTGTTATTCCTGTCCAAGGTCTCTGACACTAGATAAAACTGATATTCCTGTCCTGGGTCTGTGATACATTAGATCAAAGTGTTATTCCTGTCCAAGGTCTCTGACACTAGATAAAACTGATATTCCTGTCCTGGGTCTGTGATACATTAGATCAAAGTGTTATTCCTGTCCAAGGTCTGTGACACAATAGATAAAACTGATATTCCTGTCCTGGGTCTGTGATACACTAGATCAAACTGTTATTCCTGTCCTGGGTCTCTGACACTCTAGATAAAACTGATATTTCTGTCCTGGGTCTGTGATACACTAGATCAAACTGATATTCCTGTCCTGGGTCTCTGACACTAGATAAAACTGATATTCCTGTCCTGGGTCTCTGACACTCTAGATAAAACTGATATTTCTGTCCTGGGTCTGTGATACACTAGATCAAACTGATATTCCTGTCCTGGGTCTCTGACACTAGATAAAACTGATATTCCTGTCCTGGGTCTCTGACACTCTGGATAAAACTGATATTTCTGTCCTGGGTCTGTGACACTCTAGATTAAGCTGATATTCCTGTCCAAGGTCTGTGACACTGTAGAGCAAACTGTGGTTCCCGTCATGGGTCTGCGACACCCCTAAGCTTGCTGAGATATCTGTCCTGGGGTGAATTCTACATCCGTAGTTTTTACACTGCACTGACCGTAGATGAGCACACTTAAAGACAATTTATTACAATAATTAGCTTCAAGAATCATGCTAAGATGCATACAAAGCCATGACCAGCTCAAACAAGAACACAAGTCATAGATTCTAAGGATATCTCACAAAAGGAGTGAATCAGTGAAATATCACAGATTAACCATGAATATATAAATTGTATGTTGGCCTTAATGGGGGAACAAGGAGTTAAACAATGACTTTTCTGAATTTCTGTAATTTCTCTTTTAATGAGACCTTTGAGATGACATGTGAATTGGATATCACATCCCGATATGTACTAAAAGCACATTTCTCACATATATACATACATATATGCAATTGCATGTTGAGGAGCATGCTAGTTGAACAAAGGCAAAACAAGTATCGACACACTTCCACTTACCTCACCACCGGTTGGCTCTTTGTAAGGACCCCTCCCACAGACCCTCAACTTAAAATTGAGTCTTACTGTTCTCCAAAAACTATGTTTTAAGTGTGTTTGTGAGTAGTTAATAGATGACAGAAAGATATACATCACAATATGAAATGACAAAGACAGAATGTGTATGAGATTGGTTTGTTCAAGTAGTGAATGTAACCTTGACAACAGTTAGTAGTTAGTCCATCTAGAATTGACAATTAAACACACACTGTCATGCAATGTTTTAAACTAGTTGTTATTAATGATGCATAATGTAATTAATGTTAGACTGGTGAGTTGAGATTTAAGCAAATCAGTCATCTCCAGATTATACAAGCAGTAGAATAAAAGAGGTTGTCAAGAATGCTGGAAAAGAGATAACAATACAAGGGGCCACAGATGAATGCCAAACTGTAAGTTAATTTATCTGAAGTTAGTGACAAACAACCTGTACCATACATACAGACAGAGAGACAGGTATGATCAAACTGATGGATAGAAGAAGAACTGTATGAGACAAATGATAGTTGTCATAGGAACACCATGCACAGTATCTTGCACAGTTTACAACCCACAAAGAATTAACTCTTCTGGGAGGTGTGTCCATCCACCACTACCAGGTAAAAACTGTCTCAATATCAAGTACATCATATATTTCTGTTGCTAGTTATCAAATTAAACAAAGCTTTTTCATAATGAAACATGTCATAATGGCAAACAAAGCCATAGTTCAAAGAAATTGCATCAGTGGTTTCACAATAAATCCAGGTTTCTCACTTAATAGTTAAGAAGAATTCCAGGAATTGTTGACAAGGTCTATCTGTAGTAAAAGAAGAAGATACTTAAAATGCAACATGTTATCACATAACCTGGGTTTGACTTACAAGAAATGTCAAACAGTGTGACTGTACCTACCAAAATGATACATCTGCCTTTCTGTTGACACTTATAGCAATGTAAACAACTCATTACTAGGAGTTTTGTAAATGGAAGCCATCATTAACAATGGTTAGACTGTGACTACCTGTGATTTTGCTATACTCAGGGTAATGCTGTTTACAATATCTAATGTTAACAGTGACCACTATTAACTATGGGGTGTGACCTTGGATGTAACATATGTAATATATAATAGTAGTACTGTAAGCAAAATGAAATGATTAATTGCTACCACCAGCAATTTAGGACTGCATAGAGCTGCATAGGATTTGAATTGCATTCTTGAGGCCATTGTCATCAATCCAAGGGCCAACACTTTCACTGAATTCTACAAATATCTGAATTAATTCAGACTGGATGACAATTTCTGACTGTTTATATCACATTACTTACGTTTTGCCTACCATAAGGTAAATTTAATGTGTCTAATAACAATGTTTGTGTTGTTGAAATGTGCTACTTTTATCCTGGTGTTATCCTTCTGTACCTCAGCCTCAAGGACACAACTTCAGAAAGGATTTGTTCAGTTGTCTCTAACAAGGAGTTCTTGCCTGGGGTACTTTTTCAGGAGATTTGCTAGGTATTTTGATTTAAACTATATATTACTTTGTACCAATGAAGCTCAGTTTATCAACATTCCTACCACATGGGACTCCAAAATGGGCAGCAGATTAATAATTTACTCATTGCACAAAAGACACTCTACACAAATATTATCAAACATACACAGATGCTAATACTTCAACAAATCATAGTCTACTAATGACTTCATGTTAATCATTAACTGATCCTAGTTAATGCCAAACGAACAACACCCTTATCTCAACAGATAAAATGTACCATTCATACTGAGATTATTCTGCATTGGACTCTGTGAAATATTGCAGGAAATGGAAGTGGATTCCATTCAACATCGGCTGTTATTGGCAGAGAGCCTCGTCTAGTGCTTTCTCTTTTAGGAGGATAGTTTACGGCATAATAAACACTTGAAAAACTAGTTCATGTTTACAACCAATCAAATTGAAGAACACCGGCAGTTCTGACGGCATATGGCAGATATGATTTAAATTGTTTACTCATTTCCTCTCTTTTTGTCTCTAGCCCTACCACTCTCCTCAGCTTTTCTTCAAATTTGGCATTGCAATATTTAATTAAATGTATTTATGATCACTGAACTGTTTTCTCTTCCCCCTTGCATTATTTGTTATTTATTTCCTTTTGTTGGAGGTGGGGGAGGTGTGGGGGGCGGTGGTGGTGGGGGTGTAGGTAAGAGCAGCGGGGAAATAAGACATTAAGGTTCTCCAATTTAACATATTGAACAGCAACACTACCTAAAGCACTAACCTACTCACTGTCTACTACAGTTAATCAAAACAACAATACTACACAAAAGATATCACATGTAAAAATTAACATTTAAGTCCATACATGGTTGTCAAGGTGATCACCCAAAAAAGGAACTCGTCCATTGATAGGTCAATGAAACCAGTTTCAATATTAAGATCGTATTTACATTTATAGTTTCATTAGTGCAGTTGGAATTTCAAGCCTATCTGACAGACTGACAGGCCTAAAGATCAACTGAACTAGCCACCAACCTATATTTGACAACAGGAAGTATTTCAACATGATCAGAAACTCATCAAATAAACTAGTATCAGGCAAAGCACAACGTCATTAGCATCAATCATAGCAATTCCAAAGATCTTCTAATTTGAACACAATAAGGCTATCCATACCCGTCTTTCTGTTTACCTCTCCTGCCTGTACACCCATTCCCCCTCATCATTCTTCCATCATCATTCCCCCACCCCCTCATCTTTCCCACCGGCCTTCATCATTCCCCCACCCCCTATTCTCCCCATACTTTCCATTTACCAGAACTAGCTGCCTCTGTACAGCCATATATCTCTTTCACAATATCAGGATACCACAAATAGGACGTCATCCACGTCACTCTTTAATAAACTACTTGGATTCCAAACCCAGTGACAAGTTGCAGGAAACAAAACCTATGCTTTAAATACTTCTCGTACAGAAATAAATGGAACATAACTGATAGCAGAGATCAGGTCTCTCTGGTACAGATGGTCAGAACTATGTCATAAGATCCAATCTGAAACAAGGAAATGCTTTCACTGATTCAACTGCCGACAGGTTTGCAGATGAGGAAAGTCAGAATACCAGGAAATAATATATACCAAGCTCAAACCTCGTGATTGTCCTCAGTTACTTCATAAAATAGAGGGAAGGTTGCCCAATGACTCTATCAAAGAGTTAAAAGTCAATACATTACAGTAGGTATTATATTGTGATGATATATTTTCCTTAAAGGGGTGGGAGGAGAGGGGTAGGGTAAAGTTCACTGCATCACAGATCAACAAGTTCACTCTAGCAAAAATTAGTCCTGTTGGACAAGATACAGCAAGTCATTACACCAGTCCATCGGTGCTAAAATACTGTAGCCAAAATTTTGCAAAATGGTGGTCAGCACTGCATGCTGTTGGCTAGACGTTTATCTGGGCAATATCTATCCAACATGTTCACAACATGCTGATCAGGAGACTGAACTGCTGCTATCCAGGAAATCTGGGCTAATATAGGCAACATGGTCACAACATGACCAGTAAAATCTTGGTCATGTTGACCTGCAAAGCAGATACACAAGGATTTGTCTGTTAAACTTACATATTATACAAGACTTGTCACTCACTTTGGGAACCATCCCAGTGAGAAACTGAACCAATGTGCCCCCCATTACTTTAGCAACAATATTTCGTAATAACACTAAAGGCAAATAAAGAATAGCCATGATATTCAATTGCTGATGGCTCTGTGACGTTGTTGGTAGACATTTTTTAAGTCATCTGTCCTATATCTGTCACAGTAACATAAACAACATGGCATCTTTCAAACAGAGCACAATTTTTGTTTTTAACTGTTCCTGTATAATTTACTGTCACAATATCTGCATCACATATTTGGCAATGATTTTGGTGTTACAGCCTTCCTCTGCAGGCAAGAACTTTACCTGAACCATATAATCCAAATCCCTTTCTCCAAATGTTCAACATACATAACCATTCCACCTCTACTGAGGCCCAATTCTTACACAGTATTTCTATAACATAATGCATTGGTGTAAAAGCACCATGACACACGTACTGAGGATCTCTGATATATATATATCAATCTATCTGTATGTCATGCATATTAACATGACCAGGTCAGTACTACTTTCAGGGTAACATGACTCTTTGGCACTGGGAGAACTTTCACTTTCTTTGTTTTAAACTACTTGACAGTTAAACCCAACACAGCCATACTTTCTGTTTTAAATATAACAATTTGGGTTTCTTCCAGAACTTGCTTTTATGCTGTCAAATATCCGTGTCCTATTTTCTATGCAACAGTTTTATCTTCTAAGTTTCAAGCATGGGCTGAAATTTCACTAGTTTAACTACAATTGCCTCATCCACTGCAACACTGAGTACTAGTTGCATTTGAACTGCCAAACATTGTTACAGAGAAAGCATTGCTTTAGGTAATGTACTACATAACAATACATGCATATATGTATAAATGTATGTATGTGTGTATTTATGTAATTATGATTGGTGTATTACAGCTAACAGGTACAACAAACAACATGCAGTGATGCCATTGTTAATCCACACAACATATGTAGATATCCATTTCTGACCTTTGTCATGTTTAGAGAATTAAATTAATTAAGAATTCTCAACTAATCATCCTTCCTGTAGACAAAAGAACGTGTTGTTACTACGAGAAACAGTAACGGACTCGCTTCGAGACACGCCCTACCAGGAAATGTCTACCTCTTCCATATGTGCAACAGTTCAGTTGATACAGGATATGCATAAGTTAAGGTAAACAGTATCACCATAGGAAGCTGCTATTACTTCCCACAAGTCTTTAACATGACAGCCAAGGGTCATCATGTTGACAGTGGTCAGGTAGGATGTAGGAAGGCAGGGCATGGTAAAAGGAGCAAGAGGAGGGGGTAGGTGGGAGGGAGCAAGGGGGAGAGAGAAATTGGTTATTTGTGACTGAACTCTGAGCACAAAATTTTGATGCAACAACAAGGCACACACTCATTACCAAACACAAGTTTTTCTTCTGGGACGCTATAAATCTAAGAATGGCAAAGAAGAAGAAAGAGCAGGGAATCGAGGTTTGTTTTGAAGGAGACTAACCCTGTACAAATACCACAACTGATAAATAACACACAACTAAGTTAATATCTTGACAATGAGCAGTCGCAGTCATCCTTCACACCCTACACACAAATTCAATAGAAATCTATGAGAAAATTCAATGCAGCCCGGGTAACTTTGCTTACACAAACTTACAAAGCACAAAACCCCATGAATTTGGTTATTAAGAAACAAGCACAGAATAACACAGACAGTAACAGGCAACAACGTGTGAAATGTATACTAATTAAGTCAAATAGTCGATCAAGAAAAATGTCACTTTTGCAAGGTTCAATGGTAGAAACTGGAGCAGATAAAGCTACCACCAAGCAAGAAAGATTTTCAAATCAGTTTAATAATTTTATTTTGTGTAAACATTTAGGTCTCAAAGAACTTTTTCAATTAAAGCATTCTACTGTGGTTAGGACTTAAAGCAGCATTTTGAGGTAATCAAAACTTTTTATACTCATATATATGTGTATTTCTTAAAGTTAGACTGCAATTAACCAAACTAAGACATCCATCTAGATTGTGTTCACCAATCAATGGAATTGAGGATGTAATGACTTTGATTCAATACTCAACATTTCATCAGCTGGACTCTTAGAAGTAAATAGCAGAATTTTTTAACTTCTGCATCACTATTTGAAATGAAACTTGACTAACAAACTAATTCGATTCTTAAGGGTTTTTACTATAGACTCTTGCATTGAAATACTTATTGATGTAGAGTCACATGGATATATCTCACCCTCCATACACCCTTGGCCCAGGATACATTACATGATCAATCGACCCATAGCCCAGGATATCTCACACTATCCATAGACCCATGACCCAGGATACCTCACACCTTCCATGTACCCATGACACCTCACATGATCAATAGACCCATGACACCTCACATGATCAATGGATCCATAGCCCAGGGTACCTCACAGTATCCATAAACCCATTGCCCAGGAAACCTCATTAACTCCACATATCCATGGCCCAGATATTCATCACACCCAGCATTGAACCATGGGCAGAATACCTCACATCCTCCATATAGTTATGGACCAGGATACCTTACCACATCCCGCATAGACCCAAAAGTACCTCACATCCTGCAAAGATCCATGGCCCAGGATACCACACACTCTGCCTAGGCTCATGGCCCATACCTCATACCCTGAATTTACCAATGGCCCAGGATACCACACACCCTGCATAGACCAAAAATACCTCATACCCTCCAAATATTCATGGCCCATGTTACATCACATCCTCCATATACCCAGGATACTTTCACACAAACCAACGACACCTGACACCATCTATATACTCATGGTCAGGATACCTCACACCCTCCATATACCCACTATACATCACAGTGCATAGACCTATGGCCAGGATACTTCACATCCTGCACAGACCCAAGATACCTCACACCCTCCATATACCCATGGCACAGGACACATCCCACCCTCCATCATTTGGCTAATTATTCCAGGTTCCATTCCATTCAGAAACAATGTCGTCCTCACACTTATTATGTAATAATTACAAATTCAGAGAGAAAATGGAAAAATCTTCAAATTCTGCCAGTGAGCTCTGATAGTGAAGCGCCTGTTGTTATTGATGTCATCAGAAGTTCTATCCGTGAAAGGAACTCCTTGGCTCTCATGTTCTGTGGTGGCCCACCACTGAAGATGGGGAACTATTTTCTCTGATCGAGGGACGCATGATTGCCTTTCTAGTCTCTTTGGGTCAATAACACCTAGCAAAGGAAGTTGCAATGGCCTCATTCTGAGTCTGCATAGCTGAACCACATCCACCATGCTGACCAACAGCCCCAGAGCTCTTAGCCAATTTGGGACCCTGATTGCCTTGTCCGCTTTCGCCAGAGAGCCCGTACATCTCCTTTTTCCCTTAACAGCCTCGAACCTGTCATAACAGGATGCATCCACCGGCATCGTTATCTTTGGTCTAGCCAAACTCTCTTCTGTAGATGTTAATTTTGAAACTCAAGCGAGGTTAGGCACCTGTTTCTCTGCTTTCTCGACCCCATGTGTCGCCTGAAAATTTCTCACTTCTGGGAGTTTACACTTCTGATACTGCTTCCAAATGAAGGGGTCGTCTAGTTCGTCCTCTAAGCCTGACAGCACAACTGATGGTCTGCAATCCAGGACATCATCTTCCTCAGCCAAGGTCTCTACCGACTCTGGCTCCACTACCGCGGCCGGTGTAGACGTTGCTGCTCATGTCTAGCTTTCCTTTTCTCTCTCTTAGGGAGCTTCTCTCCTATTCTGTCCAGGAGTGGTTTCAGAAGGCCCGTCAACTAAGCCAGCCATGTTAGTTCCTCCTCATGCCTCCATCTCAGGGACCGGTATCTCCTTTTAGCTCTATGGTGCACGTCAGAGGATGATTCTGGAGACCCATCTCCTACTTCTGTTGCCTCTTGGGGACCGTGATCGGGGCCTTCTTTGGCCGCATCTTGGCTCCGGGTTCCTGAACATCCTGTCAGAACTCTCTCCCCCAGCGACCCTCCGGTCCTGTCCGATCCTACATGCGTCCCTGTTGGGACTGGGCTCCCACCACTCTGCATCTCTGTCAGGACGGGGTCCACTTCTGTATGCATCCCTGCTGACGGTCTCTCTCTCTTTGCGACCCTGCTAGAGCTGTTCTGCAACCCACTTGTTTTTCTTTCTCTCCTCAGGCCGCACCAGGCTTTCTCTTGAGCACTTTGGCCTTCGGCAACGAAGCCTTGCCCTTACTTTTGCCTTTCCCTTGGCCATAACAACACCAGACGTAGCCTGGACCACAGGAGGCACTCTTTGTCTCTTTCTTTCTCTTTTTCTCTCTCCGCTCCTCCCCACTTCTTTCCTCCTTCCCCATCTGGTGAGGCACCATTAAGGTTTGGCAGCTGGCCCAGCTGCACTTGTAACTTGTTCCTCTGCCCTATTAACCATGTATTGATTTCTTGCCATTGGCTAGGGGAAAACTTGATACAAACTAGACACGGATCACTTCGAGTGCATGTTAAGCTAACAAATCTGCCTAACAATACAATAGAAGGCTAAGAAAAGTGCTTCGAAACAGCCAAAAGCAAGAGGCTTACAAATGACTGTCTAGTACCTGGCCCAAAACTTAACACAAAATACACGAAAAAGGGCCCATGGTAAAAAACACTACAATACGTGTACAATAAAAAATTACTGAAGTGAACATAAAGAATACATGACTAAATTAACAGCAATTCAACACGTAATACCCAGGAGGAAAAAGGCGGGAAAAGAATTGTTAGCAATTTGCAGAACCCCTACATGTACCCCGAATACCCTGAACATATAAGATGGGAACTGCTCCCAAGCCTCTTTCCTAAAACCTTCCCAAAACACAAAAGGATACTTATTGGGCTGTGCACGAAATATGACCACTTATTATTTCTTCACCAAACAAGGTCCTGATTATAACAGTTCCGAGTGAATTGAGATGAACAGAAATCCGAGCACGAAACAAACGTTCTAGACACTTCGGGTGGTAGAATGAGAGGGCAAAGTGTTACAAGGTTACCAGTTCATTCTAGGAACAGTAGGACAAGGGTGCTAATAGGTTGTGAGGAGACAGGTAAGTGAGGGTTGCCAACAAGCACCACAATTTATCTCAATGTGTAGTCTACTTATTTGAAAGGCTTTTTCATGAAACTTTTGCATTTACTTAGTATTGCCAGTTTACCAATGTAAATGCAAAATTTGTTCTACTTGCTATCCAGCAATAGGTACATGGAATTTGTCTTGTCCTGACTACTACTATCTCTCCAAAATCATCCAACTTAATTAATAATTAATAACCCATCTGCGAGGACAATTGTATACCGCGGGTAAGCCTAGTGACATGTACAGTCGTCCTAGTAATAGTTCAACCTGACAAACCTGAAATGTATAAAAGTCAAGTTTGGTCAGTTCATTTCAGAGGATCAGAACTAGGTCATAGCAATCTGGGAGCCACTCTCTCTATTTAATTATTCTATTTTGAGTGTTTTGAGGTAAAAACCATTGAATGCTTCCTTTAAATCATTGAATGTTAGTGTTAAATGTTCCTGTGATTTAAATTTCCCACAAGACTTGCATTTATAGTACTGCATTGATGAGCACATTGTTACATCATATGGTTTATTTGTAGCAAAACTTGCATTGCAAAGCACTGTTGAGTCTAGTCAATCAGCAATAAACTGTGTACAGTATCCGTTACCTTTACACTTCAATTAGAACATTTCTACAAAGCGAAACAAGTTCTCAACTCAACCTGAAAATTGCTGGTGTGCATTTTTCAATATTTGGTAGTTGAAGACTTTCAATTTTTATTGCCTTAGTTAGGCTTCATTATGCACCGTAAATAATGTATTGTAAACTTACTCTTTGGCTAACAAAGCTTAATACAATTTGAAATGCAAAGCTTTCTGTTTGAAAAAAAAAAGAAACTTAATGGTTCTGTTATTAGCTGTGTAAAAGTAAGTTGGACTGATGTTTCGATCCTAGTAGGATCTTCTTCAAAGGCTAAATGACAACAGTTATTATTATTAGCTTGTAAGTATCATCAATGTACCTAGGAACAAGGCTGAAATGTCTACACTATTACATATGGATTACCTTCTTACAAGTACATCGCTGAAAATATTAAGGATTACCATGAATAAATTATTGCTATGACATTTAGATTTCCCTCAGTTTTGTTTTGGAGGGGGGAGGGATTGAGTTATTGTTTATGATGACCAAATCAATTTCCTGTCAACAAATTGGACTTAAGAACCCGGGGACTGACCGAAAAATTATTTCAATACCCAGTTTCAAAATAAGGTCGATTCCATTGAAGCCATTATAGACACATTTTCATTATAAGAATACACTATAGTGATGGGTGGGTACCCAGTAACCCAGGGGACCGAACGAAAACAATAATACCCAGTTCAAGCTATTATTACCCGGTCCAGAAATTCGTAAAAATCACTAAAATCTTTCTCCATTTTCTGTTACAGTTTTGTTTGAATTGATGACAATGAGGAAAACTTAATGTGTATTCTACCGTAATATCATCAAATTGTGTTCCAAGTGTAAACTTTGTCACTATTCCCACCAGAGAAAGTTTTGATCAACTACCATAGTTTACTTGCACATGTGCACACTGTACTGTATAGCCTAAGCAATCTCTCAGCATTGCATACTAGCACACTTTCACTGCAACAAAACTTGACCTTTGTACTCTTGAGCAGCTCATAAGTTGACCAACGGGCCATGTTGAATTAAGTGGAATGGTCCAACAATAGTTTAACAGAGTTATTCCATACTTGAGAGAATCAAGCAACATGGGACTGGTTCATAATTTTACATTGGACATCACTATTTAACAACAAGGAGCGATAGATGTAATTTCTACGGAGTCTATTATTTCAAACTAATCTATTAGGATAGTATACTTTACATGATGAATATACTGTACTCCTATGTCAGTTAAGGCAACATGTGCATTTAAAGTTATATCTAAGTTTGAGTAGACAACAGTTACCTGAAAGTGACATGTTTCACTGCTTCATCGAAACTGCTACCAAACATATCATTTCATGCAACGCACTGTTTGTGTTTTGTGGCATTACATATATCTGCAGCCTACCCAAAGGTGAAAACTATTTGGAATGTTGGACACAAATGTAACTTGCATCAATTCCCTCCGATACTACTACAACTCACTGAAATGGGAAGCTAAAACTAAGCCTCAGAATAAATTGTCAATAGTAACTAAATATTCACATGAAAAATATCAAGTTCTGTTTCCCAAATGAAAGGAACACTTCTACTGATTCCTTACTCTGCTCTCCTAAAAGCATTACTGATATTAAATTGACATTGGTATAAGTTGTCTCGACTCGGTGACAGTGGACACAATTTCTTCATTCCCTCTACTTAATTATGTCCTTTCCTGCCATAGAGCTTTTGACTGTAATGATTTAATGACCATTGCTTGTTCTTGCTCTACTCAATACCAACAATGGTCAGATATTTGCGCAGGCTACTGATAGAAACCCAAGCGCTGCTGGTATAACAGCTTGAAAAGGAAGAGCTTCATCAACTTGAAGATCAAAGACTTCAGAGAGAACATTTATAAACTGACAGCAGGAGCCTTGAATCAGTCCAGTCATAATTAAAGGGCAGAAAGGCTGGTTAGTTATAAACTGGCAAAATAACGCACAATGTCACAACTTTAAACGTTTAGTTAACAATGTTTCCACTTCGGCAACTTGTTACATTCATTTCTGGCAACCCAAATTTTGACTTGATTGTGCTTTAACATCCAAATCAGAACAAAGGGTTTTTTCAATTTAGTTATATTGTCAAGCCTGACTTGACCATTTCCTGCAGGAAAATGAGGAGCAACCAAGTACATAAACCACTGGAGGCACTTTACAGTCTGTAGTATCATTAGTTGAACGATAACAAAGAAAGAGGTGAATTTCTTTACACTATTATCACACTTACTTGATATTTAAAACGAGAAAATAAATGAGCACAAATATACAGACAGACAAACGAACAAGTAAACCTGACACAGACGGATGGGGGGGGGAGGATGAAAGCAGAAACAAATTAAAAGAAAGAGCAGAAAAAAAAGCAATCAGTATTGAACAGCTGCAAATAAAACTACCGCCACAGCATGAGGTAAAAAGTGGGGCCAACAGATCGGAAAACAACAAACGTGAATAAATGCAAAAGTGAAAACATAAAAACAGCAGAGATAAACGAGGATGAAGGCTTTTGTTTGGCCCATTGAAATTAAAATATTAAAAGAAAAAGTGGGATTTGTAAAATTTGTACCTTGAAAACAGTGGCATAAATTGCAGGCAAGATGAAATAAGGACTCTCTGAAAGCTAACACTGAAAGAAAATGACAAGGAACCGTGAGTGTCGTGATCGTGGACTGGTTACCATGGCAATCATTTAACAGGCCCGACACATGTACCAAGTTGATCTGGCATCATGTCATGGTGTTGACTGTATTTATACAGTGTGTGGTGAATGATACGGGCAAAAGTGTTTAGAAGGGATGAGAGGGTGAGGTGGGAGTTCGACAAAATATCAAATTCAGGTGAACCATCAAGTTTATACCAGGTTACTGTATATGCATCAATGTTATGAGATAACCTACCAAGGCAAATTGTTCATGGATGGCATTAATTCATAGACTTTAAATTCCAATAAATCTGAATGAAGGAACAGTTTGTCATTAATGGACGATGCAGAAACAAAGCCAGTGAAAATTTATCCTAATATTTTAAAATTTAAAATATGACCGTAATGCATGATACCAGCTCATCAAAGCCTACTCCATATCACTGACCAACAAATGCCACCAACCATCATCAAACACATTTCCCTCCTACCCTCTAGTAGTAGTACCCCTGAATCCAACTAACGTGTTCCCCGGTACTAGCTAGCCCGATCCTGTACTAGTTACGTACGTTTACCCGTAAGTCCACATGAAAAGCCAGACCTACCCTATCCTGACCATCCCGTCCCTCTACTCCTACAATAATGCTCACATCATGGAAGGCAAACGGTAGCAATTTTGGAACATTTATCTTTAGGTTATGCACAAGTGAAATTTGTGCATTGATGATGTAAATGACATTTTGAATTCTGTTTGTGACAGCTTTATGTGACACCCATTCCAGCTGTCTTTCTACGGTACATTATATGTAATTACGAACAGGTAAAACGTGCAGTGGGGTGGTACATGTGTCGAGCTCTGTAACAAGAAGAATTATTCTTGGTCCTGAAACAAAATTGAAACAAAACACTAAATAACTTCAAAACAAGATAAAAGTATCTGATATCATACTGCAGAAATTAAAATAGGAAGGGGGCCCCAGCGCAAACTTTTCTTGTGCAAATTTTGATATCCATTAGCTAGACGGCAAGTGCATTTGCACCTGCATGAGTGAAGTGCGGCACTGTATGCAGAAAACTATAATGAACTTGTTGTGAGAATATTAAGAATCTCTCAAAAATAATTTTAAAGTTATTCTCAAACCATCTGATATAAGGAATTGAAGTTTTTAACCGAGGATTTTAGTAGTTGCAGTCCGAAATGCTTTAAAATACCCCATTTTCTGGTTGACTAGTTTCAAGACTATAAATAAAAATAATATTGCAAAATGAATTTCAAAATAAGGATAAAAACAGTTGGGGAGACTTTGACAAAGTTGAAACAATGCACAAAATGAAATTAACTAAGGTGTGACATCTGGTGCACACATAGTAAAAATAATGAATCAATTGGCTTGAAAAATTTTCATCAAAGAAATGGAAAAAGAAAGGGATAAAATTCTGTTGATTACTCATAAAATTGATAAACTAAGTGCAGCAATGGTTCACAAGAAGCACAATTTGACAGTATGCACTGAATTGCACCAAAGTACAAAGGCATGCAGAATCATGGCTCTACAGACATATCGGTAAAGGTGAAAGTGCTTCCACAGTCTGTTGGCAGATATAACAGATATATATATATATAACAGATAATATGACCTAAAGGTATGAAAAATGTGACATCTATCACTCTATTATGATACTTGATCATATCAAGATGGAATCTAAATCAACAGATTTGGGTGAAAAATTCAAGTCATTAAATTATACTCAATTTTTTAATTTGTTTTGTCACATGTTTTGTGCCTTGTTGATGTGCTATCACTCTACTAGTTTCCACCTTATGAAAACTTCCGGGCAATGACAGGCCAACTATTGACTGCAGCTTAACTTTCACCTTTTCCAAAGTCTGTTACCACAGACAAGTTAAAACATTCCTATTAAGTAACGGTGTCTTCGGCTATCGTGTCATGACATTGAATACCTGACCAACGATGGTTTCTTCGGTACGACCAATGGCCACCAACCACTTCTCCCTCAAAACAGCTGGTCTTTTAGGAACACGGTAAAAATGACGTGGGTCTTCGGTTCCTTTGTATCGAGAACGAAACTTACAGTTAGGAAAACCGCATGTTGTAGGCATGACGTGCACTCAGGCCTACCTGCTGTAAGAAAAGAACAATAACGGAGATGGGTAAACCAATGAGTTTTGATGTCTATATGGAAACATGACATGGTCGAACAACCTTTAAAACGATGCTACGGAAATTAAGTTCATCGGTTATTTACTGCAGGGATCTCTTTGCATTAGTTAACCCAAGCCTCATATGGGACAGCAAGTCATTCTAGATAACACTGCTCTTCCAATGGAACATAACTTCTGGTAACTTGGTTGCTGCATTTTAACAAGCGATGTAATATGTAACTAATGCAGTGCTCCTACTGCAGTCACTAGTGAAACTGACTTTCTCACACAAATGCCAATGCACTTGTAAACTTTTCTGTAATCTCTTCATCAATCAATACATATAACTGCAAAGGTACCAGAGCGGGCGGCCAGCAAAATGATTACTGCCTATAAGGAAGGGTAACCATAGGTAACCATATTTTGAAGGGAATTGATAAACACACATTTTAATTTACTCCTCTTCTTGCACTAGTTAGCAAATTTATAACAATTAAGTAAAAGAGACTATTCCGGCAAACTATCAGTCATCTGACTTTATCACAATGGAAGGCTAAAGTGATAACCACCTGACCTTTCTCTTGAGGACCTAAGAACTCACAAATTCAACCCTTGCTGCTTTGTCTCAAGACTGTGATTAGATAGAATTTAAGTTTAATGGTGAATTGGTATGTTAGGCTAGACAATTGTTTCACCTATGCTGCAGAGATACCTCCAGGGAGCCTCAAAACAGCTGTTCTTGAAGGAGTAATGCCCAGTGACCGGATTTCACATTTTAAGGTTGCTTACAACACAGCCCAAACTGAATGAATTTTTTTTTTCCTAGATACCTTACAATGAAGCCTTAAATGTTAAATATGACATCAGTCCACACATATCCCAATTACAAAATGTGATTTCAACCAACTTTCCCAAATTGGCATTTGTTCAGGTAACATAAAATTAGAACAATACATGTATGCTTCATCTGTTAAAGGGAATCTGATATTCTGGCTCCAGCAAAGACAATGAGACCGAGGACCGACACCAGGGTCAATGTCATTGCCCCCCCCCCTTGTTTAACTCTTCATGTTTCTATACTTTCTATACCTGCATACAGATGATTTGTACATCACTGAATCCATTTTACTTGGTGCACATATATATTGTAATAATCCACCTTACCCTAACTAAACCTACCTAGCCCTCACCCAAATACTTAACCCCCCCCCCCCCTAAACAACAGAGCAGAAACCAATCCCGTTTGTGTACTAATGGTTTATAAATACATAACAGCCTGTGGAGTTGCCACACAGATCTGAGCCTCTCCTTCACACTGATGCCCTTGTGCAATTAGCTTTCAAATGACGAACCTTACGAGCTAATCTTTCTAATATTTTCTACCACAGGGTTTTGATTCTGCGCTTGATATGATTGCCAAAAAAGAACTCAGACCAATTTAGGCCAGGTTTGAGACTATTAGTCTCCATCCTCTCTTGCCAAGATCTCCTCTGCGGGGGTCACTCTTGTCAAGGAGATTCTCTTCATCTACTTACCTCAGGTTCAATAACCTCTCTGACGAGCAGTTAAATAATAATGGCCTACAGGCCTATTACTCCTTAAAAGATCTTTTAGTAAATGACAGTAAGTTTTGCTGGGAGAGTGATTTTAAAGCTTGTCGGTTTTTGGTCATCTTTCAGCCTCGGATACTACAGACAGTAGTAGAAAGAATACTTCCTGCACACAAAGTAGCAGACCAATTTAATTTTTAATAAGTGAGGGATATAACTTATCAATAACTCATAAATTTCTGTTACATGGCTCAAAGTAACTTCATTTAGATTAAAGTCAGTACACTATATGTCATCACTAATCTTCAAGTAATTCAGTTTTCTTTCGCTTTGTCCAGCACAAGATGGCTTGCAGCATGATGATATGTACAGTATATGCAAACTGTACACAAGGAGATGGATGCACAAGGATGTATCAACAACAAAATTTCATCAAAAGGTCTACAGTGACAGAACACGTATACTTTTGGCCACATATTTTTAAATCTAGCACATAACATAATTTCAAGATGTTTTACGTTATGAAATATTTTAATAACTCAAGACCAATGAAACCATTAATACAGATGGTACATGAAAAGAGACTAAACCTGTCCATCTGGCTTAGGAACCTTCAGATAAATTGTCATTATGACTGATCTCTTTAAGGAATGGAATGGGTAGCTGCTTTGTAGCCATGAATAAATCAGCTACCAGTTTGTGTGAATGAAATTTTAGCCTTAACGCTGGTCTGCACTGATCTTGGGACCCAGTAACCACCAGCAGTAATTTGACATAATTACAAATGCAAGGATAATGAGTTTGGGATATACGACTATTGTAAGCATTAGTTTCCACAATATCATTGCTTACCAGTTACCAGTAATTCTATGTAAAGTTCCTTGCTCTCAACAGATAGTTTCACTACCACATGATTCATGGCTATTATATAGATCTCAATAGCAAATATTTATAATTCCACCTCTCATTGGTGACCAACCACACCCAGTACAGTAGGTCCACAGAATCTTTTCCCAAACTAATTAGCATATATTTTTTCAACTAGATATTCTTTAAGAGAAATAATGTATGTAAGTACAGTTCATCCAAGTTCACAGTGTTGCTCTAATCGCAGTGTTAAAACTTAAAACATTACCGGTCAAGTAATAGTTGGTTAGGTACAGTACTGTTCATGGGGAAAGTACATATTAAAATGGACTGGAGACTGGTAAAAGAGCAGCAAATTAAATTCTGTATCTAAGTCAGCATGGCGTATGATGCTGGTTGACATTTTCTTCCTTGTTCAATCTCTCTGGCGCAGATCATTTCATGTGACTGGTTCTTAAATCCTCTGACAAGAGATGTCATTTTACAGGAAAGACGCCTACAATGTGATATTTATAGACATTTTATACATCAAGACATTCCACATTGCTGTAAAGGATATCATATAGAAGAGGACAATAACCTGAAGGGATCAGCAGGGGCAATTGGGGGGGGGGGGAGTGAGTCGGAAACATGCTACTCTGGGCCCCTTTCAAGATTTGTTACTTTGAAGAGCCCTAGCAACCATGTGGTTGCTGGTTTACTGTTCAATGACATCTGACTACACTGTCTGTTCTGTAACAGGTTGTGTAGTAACATCGCAGAACCATATGATCAAAAGCAAACTTGTTCCTATCCACTTAAAGCCGGTACTGTGTCTTAAAACCATTTTTTATGAATATTTTTGTGTCTCCACCATGATGTACTGACTCAGTACTAGTATTAACACTACAGTAGCTGTGATTATACCGTGTAACTTTATCACTTGTGACAAAGAGTTGAAGAGGCTGACATCCATGATTTTCTGCAAAGTAACAGTGAAACTTTGCACAATTGTTGCAACCAATACCTGGTGTCATTTCTTATTTTCTGTGCACAAAGATGCAGTTAACTACTTCACAAGTTCTTTCAGAAATGTTTTGGTGACACATGACAATACATGCAGAATGACAAGTTCCTATGTGACTTTAACTCATGTAAATTGTAAAGATAATTTTGCAGAAAACCAAACACACAACTGCCCAGTTCATTGAAGTTTGCAGCAATATCACTGACTGCAGTACTTGATATTGTCACTCATGTACACTGTCTGCGTACAGAGAAACATTCGGAGAAATCGTTGTTACTCATTCCCATAGCTCTACGATGGGTGTTGTGGTATCATTATCAATTAATGCTTCAAATATGGTACGAAATAAAGCAAACAGAGCTCCCAAAGATATCAATGACACTTCTCCTAGAGCTAATATTGTATTTCTTTATCAAAGCTTTCTACCATATGAGAATGAATGATAACTAACGAAGTGGTAAAATAATGCAGTTTATGTCCCCAGCCTTCAACGAATAATAGGTACCTTTTGACAGACCTTTGAATAAACCAATCAAAGATATTGACCCTTTTAACTGACTGTTCAGTGTCCATGTACACATGTATGTGAAATGGTCCTATGTCAGCATTTTGTCCACTAGTGTTATGCAGAAACAAAATTTGTGTTACAAAATTCAACATTATGAAGTTGTAAGCTGTACAGTACATAAAAAAGTCCATAAAAAGAGCTGTTGTTGGTCTTTATTACAAAGACAGCAAGTGAAAGCAGAATGGTCACAGCAAAGTGTGCATGATTCTACCACAGTAATTTCTTTGCGGTCCTTTAGGACTACTGTACATGGTTAACTTGTACAGTAACTTTCTGTGCAATGCTCGTGTTAAACCTTCACATATAGCCAAATGCAACATCTGATGCTTGAGTTTTTTAATCAACACTGCATGATTTTATTTATATAGTGTGTTGGCAAAGGGATCAGAACAGGGTTGGGTTGACTATATGGAAAAATAAATATTGCATATGAAAACTGTAACTTGCAACAGGAGTTAATCAAACTGAGCATGTCTGAGGACTAATATAAGAGGCATTGCCTCGTGCCATTAAGATCTGTATGCAGAATTTTTCTACCACATCTAACTAGCTCAAATTAAATGATGATTGGTAAAAAAAGGCAGCATTTTTCTGACGACACTTTCTGTCAAGACACTTGTTTGTAAGGGAGTCGTACCCTAGATGATGTCCAAGACTGAATATGTGGTTGCTAGTTAGTCTTGCTATAGTTGTTCTTTTTTACTTTGTTCGTGCACACTCAAGAAGTATCATGAAATGTGTGCTTCCACTGCGCACAGGGGTGAAAATAAGCACCTGCCGGGCGCAAACAGGGCCCACAACTTCCCTACTAGCACCAACATGATTCCTACACAAATACAGTAGGCTCCGCGCTGCTTTTTCAACTTGGTTGCGACCAGCTAATTCCCCATATAATGTATGCCCATTACGAAGTGCAATGATTAACAATCACGCACTATACAGTACCTCATTGCAACTTTGAGCCGCTACTCGAGTAGCGCTTCGGCATACATTGTCCCAATTTTATATTCTTGTCTTGTACCTGCAAAATGGTGTGCGAAAAGTGTCACTATTACTCAATTACACTGTCAAAATCAAATGATCTTTAAGCAATGAAAATGTAAGGATGACTAGGCATCTATCTTACACACACACAATCGGTGTCGAGTGAAAATCTGAAAACCCTTTGCAAAATCATGACAGCGATACCAGCAAACCTGTCTCAAAACTCCTTAAATTGTTGTATATTTTGCAAATTTTTACTGATGGCATGTAGAAAATGCCTCATGGTATCGTTTAGTTGGTGTTTGGACACCTAAAGTGTATTGGTATACTGATATGGAACATTTTTCTTGCGTTTTTGTGTTAACGAACCTAATATTATCCTACCATTGTTAGTGTATGGCACAATGAAGCCTACCCAACTCGGCAGTTCTATGCTTTGCCAGCAAATATTGTTTTACCAAAATGACAGTTAATCATGTATTATGGATTCAAATTTCTGCATATCAACTCATTTCATTTACTTATGAATTGTAATATCGTGAAACTTGCAGTAAAGTGGTTACAACTTGGTAAAGTTTTGTATATTGTAGTAATTTAATGCTTTTATATTTTAACTTCAGATGGGGATTTCCTCATGTTTATTGTTTGTGGTCTACTTGGGCCGCTAGTATTATACTCTACTGAGTAGGGGTTGCCCATCATTCCCAAGCAGGGTTAATGAACCTAATATTATCCTACCATTGTTAGTGTAAGGCACAGTGAAACCAAACCAACTCGGCAGTTCGGCCACTAAATTATACTCTACTGTGTAGGGGTTGCCTGTCATAACCCAAGCCGTCAAGCGATCGATATTAAATACAACTGAATAATTACAAATGAATGATATTAAATACAAATGAATACAACTTATTTATGAATTATGCCTTTAAAACATATTATGTACTTCGTAAGCTCAAACCGGTCACTTTAATAAATTATTATCTTAGATTTTAAATAATGGTTTCGCTGTATGTTTATAAATGCTCCATGAAGTTTGTGAAAAACCTCTGAACATGAAAAGTTCCGTACATAACCTATCTACAGATAGCGAACCATTTTGCACTGTTACTTCCCATTGAGATTGGTCACTGACAAAAATCAGTTCACAACTTAAACTTGCTTCAAGTTTGCAAAGGGACTGTTCTTATCATTCTGTGAATTGTTTGTAACCTTGCTCATATTGGTGTTTGACTAGCCCACGAGTCACTTGCCAAAATGTCGAGCATAGCGCATCTTCTATTCACCAAAGCTTAAATTCTACTCACCAATGGCGAGTTGGCAACTGTAATTACTGAGGCCCGCTAGGGCAATACATAAGCCTAATGTGAACATGTATATAGGCTACTCAGGCTATTCAGTCACGTATATGGTAAGAATGTAAACAACTGTTACTTTTTCCTGCAAACTTATTTAAGGGCTACATTTATTCTTATATCCTGAAGTTACATTTAAAATCAACACATGCGATGTTTTTCCACGTATGATGCTTTTAGTGATCTATGAAAAAGTTCTGTCACTTGCATGCGTGCAAGCCTATAGCCTTTCGAGCCTAACAGGGAAATGGCCATTGAACCAATTACTCATGAAAATGTGGTTCCTAAAAAGGGTGTGAAGACTCGCGCACAAAGAAACCTCTCATGCCGGTAATCTGACCTATTTTCAAAGGAGGTGTAACAGAAGTGTTAGACATCACCATCGATCCCAGAAAATACACACACAGCTTGCTACCGTCGGTAATTAGACACTAGTGTACAGTCAATACATACAGCTACGGTCAGTACCCACAACAGTGTACATTTCACGTTTCATTACTGTCTGCATTTTGTAGCGACAGGAAGAAAACTTCACTTGCAAGCAACGGAAAGTTAACTACTACGACTATTTATAGAATAGTTGGAAATTTAGTAGAATCGACATCAATTAGACCCTTATTATAGTTTGATGATGTCCAATGTTTAATTATGTACCAATCTCATGATGCTTGATTCTTTCAAGGATGGAAAAAAGTAGTTGCTCAAAAGTTTGTCCGCTGGGAGAAGTAACAAATTTTACAATTAAACACATTGAGATAGAAGGGAATATCACCAAACGATGAAATTATGGAGAATACACATGAATTTTATCCTCACGTTCATTCATTCAAATAAAATTGGAAATGGAGAACCTTAGTGGTTTTACAAATTTCCAGTCTAGGTAGTCACGGCTTGGACCAGGAAGTCTTTTTTTCAAGTTGGACCAGGTAGTAATTGTTTTCAGTAGGTTCCTGTGTTCCCATTCCCATCACTACTACTAGTATAGTCAGTATTGCGAAGTTCGCCATACTGCGAAGTTCGGGCACCCTAAGAAATACACGATTTTCACCATGAAAACCTACAGGAAGAGCCAAATTTCACCAAAAAGTACGAAGCTACAGTTATTTTCTCTCCAAAATGACCCGTGTGCAAGAAATTACTTACATATTTGTCAATAAAATGACGAAGATCTATGAAGTCTGTTATAATTACTGAAAGAGCAACAGCGCCACCAATTTTTACCAGCGCCACACTGTAGGTTGCGTGGCCGAAATTCGCAATACTCTAGCAAGAAATACCAGTTCCACAATCACGAAGAATCTTCTTGGAAAACAACGTGAAAACAGTTTGCAGGAAAGAAAGTTTGGCCGTGTATCGTACTATAACAAAATTCTCCCACCATATGAAGTATATTTTCAAATGATTTATACCAGAAGATTTAGTTTTGGGGTGTTTTAAGTCTTAAGTGGGCGAACTTCGAAGTCACCATCCTACTACATATTGCGTTTTTCATTTAAATTACAAACTGGCTCCAGGTTCTCTCCAAGTGGCACCTGGGTCTGCTTAGGTCCTGTGACCCACTTTTCACAGAAAAGTCGCTCCTTAACCTCAAAATCTTAATTTCGCCAATGCTTGCGCACAAGCCAATGTGCCGTAAGGGCATTACCACTAGGCCTAACTTAGTATTGTTTGTTCATGTAGAGAAATTTTAAAATGCACGTTTTCTATGCAGACTGCAAGTTTTGGGGATTTGTTAAAATCGTCTTAAAACTAGGCTAAGTATATTAACAATAACACGTACATGGACTAGGCCTACTATAAAACTGGGCAGCAGTTTACACAGCAACACCAACATTAATAATAATAGTTGGGTTAGGCTAGGCTAGGCCACACAGCTCGCACTAGGTCAGTATCTAATACAATTTTGATCTTGGTAGGAAAAAGCGGAAGTCGAAAATCGCCATTTTGTAAACTTTATAAATGATAAAATTTAAAATAAAGGGAAATTAGAACCATGCAGATTAAAGGAAAGGACAATATTTTTTAGGAAATAAGTCTCGTGACCTCATTGATAGCATACCTCTCGCGGTGTGTGTTTGATGAGACAAAAGGCTTCACTATGTATGGTGTGCATGCGATACTATGTACTACTACTTTGGTAGACAGCCACGCCGATCCTGTACCGATACCAGTCGAACTTTCGCTTCAGTTTTTCACTTTTCAGCCCAGGAATTCTTCATCTATGTGTACTAAACTTGGTTTTATTCAACAATCTTTCAGATATGTATCACGCTGAGTCTCATTAAAGCGGTAATAAGTAGAAAGTGGCTAAAAGCCGAATTTTATCACAGCTCTTGCATGCTGCTAGTCTTGCACCTAACACGCTTTCCTCTATTAATGGCCTCCAAAAAAAGAGTTGCCAATGTAATGTCAAAATTTAACATTAGGAACTAAACGTAGACTCATTGACAAGAATTCTAAATAAAAGTACTTTGTTAATTCAATGCTCGCAAGAAAATTTTTTAAATACATATTGCGTCAGGTAATATATTTTTATATTGGAAAAATGGACGAATTTTAATGGAATTCTTGCATTCCAGTACCGTCATACCTTTAAGGATATTAATGCATGTACTTCGTTCATTTATACATTATCATGTTTGCCCTTTGAAAGGGTTCTTCCAAGGTCAGCATTGTATTCTGGCACATAACCGCCGAAATTATTGCCAGGAATTTAGATGGGTGTGTCGTCATGATGGTATAAACAGGAATACTAATTATACAGAAATACGCAAATAACAATGTAGATATTTTTATGAGTCAAATACGTTTAAAAAGTTCACAATACCACTCCTGATGCGGTATTAACAGATTTAGAATAAAGTGGCGCCAGTGTTAAGTTCTTTTCTACGTTATTACTTTTCCAAATGCATATTCGCGTGCACAGTATGCATGATTACCAAAATTATTGAGTTGTGCGAACTCGAACAAGGCTATGACCTGGGGTATTCTGAAGTAGTCTATTACTGACAATTTATTGCCGAGTCAATGTTCATGTAAATTACAACATAATGCTTTAATTCACTTCACTACGGAATTGGAAATAGCTCGTTAGTTAAAGTATAGGTACAACTAGGCTCAGTCGCCATGCAGGTAGGCCGGGTTACAGTCATAACAATAGACCTTCTCTCCCCGTCTCAACTAATTATGTAAGGGGATCTCAGGGGGATACGAGATTTTAGAACGGAGGGGGTATGGCCCTGAGGCCCAAGGTAGGGGATCTGTGGAATTCCACCCCCCCCCCCCAATAAAATAGACGTGAAATTTTGCATTCACGGTGAGGCATTGACTTTAGGCAATTTAAGTCTGTAATTAGGTCTACACGACCTGTTTGATTTTTTTTTTTTGTGGAGTGAAAAGGATCATGGATCCGTAACGATTTCAACAACAAAAATTAGGGATCAAGGCTATCACTATATTCTAACGTGCGGCGGGTGAAGACTGAGTCTCACTCATCGGTGTGCACGATATAGTTGAACGAATATTTGTGTATGTCCTCGGTGCGTTAGTATTTGTCCACTCGGTATACACGGGCCACACAGCCTATAGATCCTGATAAGCTGCCTGTTGCATTTGCACGTTAAATTAAGGTGACCATACGTCCCCGATTTTCGGGGACAGTCCCCGATTACGGTGTGCTGTCCCCGATGAACAAGTGTCCCCGAAAATGTCCCCGATTCGTCAAAATGTTCAGGAATTTCGAAAATATCCCACATTATTAGTAAACTAATTGTAAAAACAAAATTCCGGGGAGTTATGCATCAGTAGAAAGGGTGTTTACTCTCATGAATGACTTATGGAACTCAGGGAAATCTCAGCTGAAGGTTGAAACTGTGAAAGCCATGCTGCAAGTCCGAACCCATTTCAGTATGTCTATAGTGTGGAATTCAGCAATAAGCTCAGTAGCACCAATGAAGTATTGAAGAAAAAACACTTTTCAGAGAAGTACACTAAGACCAATTGATCACGAATTTATGACACAAGCAACTCACAAGCTCTCAAAGAACCACGTTAAGTAAGTGAATTTCATCTAAGAAAAAGCTATTTTTGAAAATAAATCTGATTTAAAAAGTGTTCTAAGTGTCACCAGTTTACATCTAAGCACCTGAGGCACTTGTTAAATACTTTGTCTATCAATTAATAACGCCTATGTTTGGACAGAATAAAGTACTGTTACAGTTTGTATTTGGGTTGCCACTGACTCATGAAATCAAAATTGAGGACACTTCTATATGTTTCGAGAGCCATGTCGGGACCTATAGGGAGGATTTATGTGACCGTGGGCCCTGGACACCTTCCCAGGCTTGTACAAGATTATATTTCATTTTCCTACCTTAAGTACTAGACTATTGTAAAACCTTGCATGCTTCTCTTTATGTCATGTTTCCTCGGGACCCTCCATATTTTCTCTGGCCCTTTAGATTACACGATCCGGCCCGTGACCCGGTAAGCCATTTATTGACACTCGTTTCTTCAACCATGAATATTCTTCAACCATGAAAATGATCGATGAATCGAACCATATCGTCCAGCCCTCTCCTCAGATGATTCGTTCCCGAAGGAACTCCGTGCTTTTTTTCATTTACAGAGATTTGTAAATAAAGAGACATTCACAAAAAGAGGTCGCTGTTCCTCCTTGCAAACTCTAGAGCACCGTACATATATAGTCTCCTTGCTCTTATCTATAAGACTCTTGACAAACTTCATTGGAAACTCAAGTGCCGTCGGAAGATGTGATAACGGCTCTGGCAGATTTAGTGACCTGTCTTGTTGCCCAATATCCTAGCAGAGAGCCTTGGCTACATACATCTGACAGCAGCTGGCTCTGGTCCGAGTACGGGCCTCTTAGTGGATCATATTTCCAATATTCGAACCTAGGCCAACATATCTATCACTTTCCTTGTCATTATTTGTGCTATAATATTATTTAAATTAAAATTACGGTAGTTCGTAAGATATAATCCCCTGAATTTGCCCAATATTTGATAATATACACGCAGGGATAAACGCATTATCTTCCATGGTTGCATGCACTGGATTCACATAACAACTAAGTCTCAGTTGTATGTATGTATGTATGTATGTATGTATGTATGTATGTATGTATGTATGTATGTATGTATGTATGTATGTATGTATGTATGTATGTATGTATGTATGTATGTATGTATGTATGTATGTATGTATGTATGTATGTATGTATGTATGTATGTATGTATGTATGTATGTATGTATGTATGTATGTATGTATGTATGTATGTATGTATGTATGTATGTATGTATGTATGTATGTATGTATGTATGTAAGTATGTATGTATATTAGATCCTCCTGCAAGCAGGAACTCGCGAAGAAGCCTCATAGGCTTATCAAAGCCGCAAGCTGACCGAAGTCAGTCTCTTACATTCATATTTAACGTCCATGATTATGATTTGTCAATTGTCAACAACCATAGGCGTAGGAGGCGAGGGGGCTGGGGGGCTGGGGGGGGGGGGCTGCAGCCCCCAACCAAATTTTTTGGTGAAAATTCGGGCAATATGAAGAAGAATAATTTGCAATGTGTTTTTCATTATTTTTTTTGGTGAAAATTCAACAATATGCTGAGAATTTTTTCGAGCACCTACTGAAAGAAGAATAATTTGCAATGTGTTTTTCAAATTTTTGGGTGAAATTCGGGCAATATGCTGAGAATTTTTTCGGGTACCTACTGAGAGAAGAATAATAATTTGCTGTGTTTTTTTTCATTTTTTTTTTTGGTGAAAATTTGGGCAATATGCTGAGAATTTTGCGCCACCTACCAGTGGCGGAACGTCCATACAGTCAGAGGGGGGCGGATGCCCCCCCTGACGGACTCAAATGGACTGCTGGCGCCCTTTTCAGCTTTTTACCACTTTTTACTTATTCGCGATTATTGACTTTTTTTATTGCGCTCTCAAATACCTATTGACATTTGTCACATTTTGTTGGTGCAATTTTCTGACAAATGGCGATGACACCTATTTATTCTTCGTTTATCTGCAAATTAGCAAGGCCCGGAAAGGGTAATTTCCGGCGATCTAGGGAGTATCTTTACTCAAAAAATTTCTGTACGCTCCGCGCCAACCTGTGGTGGCGCTCCGCTTAGATAGTGTCAAAAGCGCCCCTACAGACCATTCTCTCCCCCCTGACCAATACCCCTAGCTCCGCCACTGGCACCTACTGAAAGAAGAAGAATCTGCAATGTGTTTTTCTTATATTATCATTATTGTTGTAACAACTTCCCCAATAATTCTAACCAATATGGAAGGGTAATACACGGAAAATGATTTTATGTTATTGGCATGTGATGTAATAACCGATGAATGCCTACATATATGCACATTAACATGTGGAACGCGGGCGGAGGGCGCGAAAATTTTGGTTATATTTTTCGGGCAAGTCGTTACAGCCCCCCCCCCCAAATCAAATGAGGCTC
Organism: Apostichopus japonicus; assembly: GCF_037975245.1. Classification (NCBI taxonomy): domain Eukaryota; kingdom Metazoa; phylum Echinodermata; class Holothuroidea; order Aspidochirotida; family Stichopodidae; genus Apostichopus; species Apostichopus japonicus. Next base: position 15,218,758 of record NC_092565.1, read on the forward strand.
CTACGCCTATGTCAACAAATCTGTAACTGGACGACATACATTAATCTGGGAGTGACTCGAAGCGGGGACCATATGATTGAAAGGCACCGGCATTAACCACTGAGCTAACACTCCTAGTTGGTGTCGGTGATCAGCTGATGATTTGACTCAGTCGGATGAAATATGATTCGTGCTCCTATGACCAGGGCGCATGCACGAATTGCCAGTGTGCATGCCCTGTGCCTGAGGCGTTGAAAAGGCGCATCTTGTGTCTGTATTGTTCATATCAGCTTTTGTTGCAAAGTATTGGTAGCAATGCATTTTCAATTAAAGAATGTTTCTCGGTTTCACCGAAAACTAGAATCTACATCTACAAACCCTTATTGCTCCGTCGGTTGCCCGTTATCATAAACTCACTCATAATAATCTCCCTTGGTGAATAAAGGAGCCCGAAGGGTAACGATATTTTTTTTATCGTGCTTTCGGTGATGGGAGATGTAGCAGGGATTGCATGGGGGAATTATCAAAACTGGTGTAGACATAGGCCCACATATCGTCTCCGATGCCAATGGTCAGAGCGGTTAGCACCCGAAATGGGGAAATATACGCCAGCGGAAGATCTGTGCAGATATGACACAACGTAACGTATAGAAGAGTAAGCTTTATGTAGATCATTGCGAGCAGAAACGTATTAATATATTTGTCAGTGACGTGAAAACTTCATCCTAAATTTAAAAGATTCCACACCTTTGTCGTTCAGTTGAAGATATACCTTCGTTACGGTTATATTGATAACGGCGTTCAATGACAGATTCGATTGTGTCGAAAATGTAGTATGCGTGAGTATGTATACGCGTAGTATGCGCAGATCCACCAACTTTTTAAGTGACGGGGACATGATATACCGTGTATATTTGCCCAAAAAAATCTTGTACGCTACGCGCGAACCCATGGTCGCGCTCCGCTATAGTATCAGAGAACAGACACGCGTCCCCACCATTATCCAAAACTGATCTGCGCCCATGATGACATTGAAACGCTATGTAACACCCTTCCCCACTCCCACCTATTTTCCACTATTTATTTGAAACTATTTGTTATTACTGCACTCTCTTTCCAAATGCCGCGCGCGTAGTATAAACTTCATTCAAAGATGGTCGATATTATAGGCGTACTAACAACTATTATAGAATGAACTGTTTTCGACATATCACAGTTTGATGTAATTCCACAATTGGAATGCTATACAATAAATCATCAAATAAATTCTTCCCTCTATTTTTAATGACATCCTAAGCAGTGATAAGATATGTAGATGAGACGAGGCGGAATGAGATGAGAGTGGGCAAAATACATTGAAACTGTGAAACAAGTTGTATTAATACCCAAGTGACAAGAAAAGAAAACAATTTTTTTTTTTTTGAAATATAATGTTTTGTTTAGCTGGCAGTTTTTCTCTTGGCGGATTGGTGTCGATTCTACAGATAATAATTGTACATGTTGAGAGATACGATAATTGATTATCTGTGTAGACTTTCTGAAAGTAACAATTATGATCAGCGCCACCACTTGGATTTGCTTCCGATGCACCTTTGTCAAACTTGTATAGCGCCGTTGCAGGGCTGAGTTTATACCTGAATAATACTAACAAAAGTGGACAGGTAGAATAATTATTGGTCTATGGAGACTATGGTGAATACAAACATATTGCGTGTATGGTGTGAACTGCGCAGTCTTAAATATTAACAATGATTGTGCACTACTGACTGCTATTACAGTCCAATTTTACTGACACAGGAAATATTGGAACAGTTTCAATGATACATCAAACTGAATTAGGAAAGTAAGTCGGTTCAAATACTGCCCCCCCCCCCAAAAAAAAATTAAGACTTAATTACCTTACAAACCAAGTCATTAGAGGGCCTTTAGTATCGGTTTTAATCACGCGTCGACATTATTTTCCTGTCTGTCCACGCAGGTTGTGTTGGCACTGTTCCTATATGGCGGGCCATTGTAAAAATATGGCGAAGGTAAGGTGCCGTCAAAATGTTAAGATCTTTCTGTAAAGATAGAAGAAATTTTCCACAAAATGATAAGTTGTTCAGTTAATATGTTAAAAAATTGCCAAAAAATGACTAATTCCTTAAATCTAATAAGTGAGGAATTCATCATTTGTTACAATATATATATATATATATATATATATATATATATATATATACAGGCGCGTATCCAGGATTTTCTAACCCGGGGGGCGCGAATTACTATCTAAGCGGAGCGCCACCATCGGTTGGCGCGCAGCGTACAAGAAAATTTCTGGTTTTGATACCCCCCAGATCACCGGAAATAGCACTTCTCGGGCTTGAAAATGACCAACCAGATGTACACTTTTGCCTGAGAACCAAGTGTTTCCCAAAAGTTTTTTCCATCCATAACCTTTTTGCAGATTGTCACCAGTCACACATCATGTTCGACCTCATTGCATGTCCTATGGATCATTGCTTTTGTAGGTGATTCTACGTCACGGCCCACAATATCCGAAAGCCCCCTTTTCAAGGTTTTAAGCCCATTATTTGGTGAGAATTTGAAAATTCACATTTCTCGTGAATAAAATCACTTCAAAACATACCCATAATGTTGCACAAAATTCAATCTATGGACAAGCAATATAGAAAAACCTCCTTGAACCCCTAACAGACAGGTCAAAGTTGCACGAGTAGAGGAAAGTATGATGAAGAATGTTGGTGAGGAAATTTTCGAAATTTCAGACACAGTTAATTTATTGGTGTAGAAATATTAAAACCTCTTATAATGGCTATTATAAAACTTGGTTGAAGGAAATGAAAAATAGCAGACATTTCCGATAGCAGGTATATCGAAACCGAACACTATACACACATAGGCGTAGGTCCCGTAGGAGGCGGTGGCTGCAGCCCCCCTCCCCCCCCCCCCCCCCCGCAACCAAATTTTTCCCCATCTTTTTCGGGCACCTACTGAAAGAAAAATAAATAGCAATGAATAGCTTAAAAATGATCTCCTTGGTAATTAAAATAAAGTAATAATCTACATAAGACATTTCGTTGTTTACGTAGCATCGGTATACTGTGCAACTTTCACGGACCGTAAGGTACACGATGCTATGCACTGTAATGACCGATGCTTGCTTATATGATATTGGCATTGATATGTTGAACGCGCGAAAAATTTTGGTTTTTTTCGGGCAAGTCATTACAGCCCCCAAATCCAATTGGGCTCCTACGCCTTTAACTACACACATAGACAGTTTTTGAGGCTGTTCATCGTGGAACATGCATTTCAATGCTCACTGATATGATGTTATATCTGCTCTTTGCTTTTACAAATTCGAACAGGCGTGTAGCGAGTAAATTGCCAAGGGAGGGCGAAGCCTGTAGGCAAACCATCTAAGCGAAGCGCCACCATGAGTTGGCGCGAAGCGTACAAGAAAAATTTTGGCCGAAAATGCCTCCCAGATCGCTGGAAATGACACTTCCCAGGCCTTGTAAGTTGCATCTAAGCATTGTCTATTTTGAAATTACTAGCGATGTCATAAAGAAAATTTGCTCGGGGGGGGGGGGGGGCGGTCGCCCGCTTCCCGAAATGCGTCATGTACCCCGACGACTCGGTCGAGTTCAAGGCCACAGTTGGTTCCATATAGCACAATTGTACAATTGTTTAAGGCGTCCATACACACACACGCGTTATGATAGACCATATATAGTATTTATATAGATACATTAGTGAGAGAGGAAATATGGAAACGTCAAAAATGGAGTTGTCGGTGTAAGGGGTAGGGTGAGGCGCACACCCCCTCCGTAATCCTTGATCTGTCACTGGCTACCCTGTGTATATTATAGGGATCAGCGCTTTAACTATGACTGTTCCTCTTTCTCTTCCCGAGGTCTTGGCTATCTTCTACTCCCTCCTTTTTTCCTTTTTCTCTCTTTTTTCTTTTTCTTTTCCCTTCCTTCCTCTCCTCCTTTTCTTTTTCCCCCTCCTTTTCCCTTTTTTCTTCTCTTTTTTCTCTCCTCTTTTCCTTACCCGGGGGGCGCGCGCCCCAACGCCCCCCTGGATACGCACCTGATATATATATATATATATATATATATATATATATATATATATATATATATATATATATATATATATACCCCATCATTCAATGACTAATCTTGTTTTTATTTCGTAAAGCTCCAATTGTGAAATTTTCTTTACCGCTTACCTGCAGAAGTCTTGCCCCACCCGCCCCCTTGATACAAGGTTGCGGAAGGGGAAGCAGGTCATGGAGAGGTGAGTGTTAAGGTTTACCCAAACTTAAGAAAAGGTAACAATCCCATCATGCATATATTTGCCCGGACCGAATACGAACACCTATATCACACACCTCTCTCTTTCCATAGTTCAACATCTGTTTTACACAATAAATTGTATATATAAAATCTAGATATAAATTATGAAATAGCGAAAATTAGAAAGAAAACAAGGTATCCAGGTACCGAAGAGAACATACGTATTGCAAATATTAAAAGGGGAAACCCCCCACCAATAGTACCAGCTGAAACTGACGTTGTTACCATTTCCTCATAACGCATAAGCGCTTTCAAGTTGTTTCATTATAACTGCTTTCCGGCAGTAACCTAATAAGTACGTGTTGCATACCAAACGGGGATTTCCCGACAGGTTTCCTGATTGCGTACATATATCATGCACTGAAGGACTTGTCACGTTGTTTCTATATTTAGATGCTTATGTCGTTATCAGGCAAACAAGTCAGTTAATAAATTATCTCTGACATTCTTAGTTACCTTCCTTGTTTTGTTTTCACTCTCTTTGATTGACATTCAGCGAAAATAAGGACTTTGAAAAGCTAAATTGAACAGTTGGATGATACATACGTACACGTATCAATATATAGGACAATTGTAGGCCTATATGCCAATACGTTACTGACTCGAAAGACTGACGAACACTGAAAAGACAGTGTGTAACTTCAGTACAAGTGTGAGCCAAAGGGAAAACATAAAAGAAACAACATCATCTACTGTTCCATAGGTTATAAGACTGCGCAACTTAAGGTTATGGGTCATTTACATTCAGCGAGTAGACCACTTCGCCTAGTTGGGGTTGCCACTGGCAATTAATTGCTCCATAGGGCTCCATAGTTCATATGTTCATATATTGCTCCATAGGGCTCCATAGTGACGGCTTGGGCTTTTATGACACATATTTCCATGAAGCATGTTTAGGCCTACTAAACGGCCGCCGCGGTTAATAGATCCTTACTATTATCAGCACCCGGCATAGGCTCTACACCTTGATGCACAAGCTTATATGGTACACATAGCATTTCTTTCTTCGGCGCACATCTATACAAATCACAGAAGATACGGAACTATGAAAAGGCAACAGAAGAAAGGGCATTGTTATACGATTGTTCGACAGATTCTGACAATTTAGGGTTTCAACATAATAATTGCTGCGAACTGTACAACACAAGGAAATTTCCCTCAGAGTTTCTGTTGCTCAATCATATGCGCTTTTCTAACTATAACATTACCAAAGGTATATTGTCTACACACGGAACCTGCGATTTGTATGTCGAACCGATTTTATGATCCCAATTGCACTGACTTTACCGTGACCTCTTTCATAAAGCTCCTTCACGTAGATACGATAGCGCTTCCTCGTTAGAGTTTGTCAGTTGGCTGATAGCACAGCAAAAATAATAATTCTTTTCATTCATTCAAATCACGTTAATAAGTCTGTTGATATAAGAGGTCTAGTTATTGAGCCGTGTATTAATTAATCTCTTTCTAAGAATCTATAAACCGCATCAAACTCGTGTCCGGGTTCCTGTTTTACGAGTTACAATCCTAGCTATTGTCAGCAAGCAATTCATTATTAGCTAATCAATATAGTCGGTAACTATTGGGGGAAAAAAGCCTAGATCGTATCTGGAATACAATAAGAGGACATGGTTTGCAGATTTGTTTTAAGAATATTTTGCTGAAGAGTTTGAGATTTGTGGTCTTCGAAGTGATCTACACTTGACCATACGCCCCTATCCAGTGTTCTTCAGTAGTTTTTAGCAATAGCCTATGTACATATTTCGTTGTCACCTTATAACATCCTCCATACCTACGGAATTGATTGGTTGGTTGATCTGGCTAGGGCATGTGGCTGTGTCTTGCGCTAGGGGAGGAATTCCCACTCACTCAGTTTATCTCCATCGTCAGTTGGGGGTGAAACGTTCAGTCGAGGGATATTTTACAAATCGGGGATGGAAGATTGTAACCACTCCTCTAGGCCCAGGATATAGGTTTCCAAGTGGTGCATGCCACAACTATAATTACAGGGGAGATTTAGATTCCACCTCCCACACACAAATTTGAATCCTGGGTATGTCACTAGTAGGTAGCCTAAGTAGGGCATCAGAGTGGATTGGGAATTTATCTCTGTTTCTTGCAGGGCGGATACTTATGAAGGTTAATCGACTATTCGGTTCACAAACTAAGCAGACAATAGTTCATAAACAGTTAATCATGATAGCTTCTTTACTAATAACTTTGACAACTGATTTGAACCAAAACCGTTAACCTGTATATCTACATACATATGTGAACCAGAAACGAAATACAAATATTGTTAAGAATTATAACACAAAGAAAGAGTTTTCAACACCAATATGTCATAAAACTTAAGGAGTTATCTTTTATTTCCTTGAAATATACTTATCGTTTTCAAATTAAATTTCAATCTTGCATTTGCATATGAAGTGTAAGATTTCGAGTGAGATGGAGGTATTACTTGAAGAACAAGGTGAGATTTAAAGGGAAGAAAAAAAACCTTAAGCAATTAACTCAATCATCTCTCATAAATATAGTTCAGATATTAACATATCATACATTGCTGTTAATTCTGTTATGAAACTATTCATTTTGCCGAATTTAACAAGTGTAGCTAAATTTAGCACAAAATGAAGAAAGCGAAAACTTAAGATGCTGTTTAATTTAAATAATGTAGCTTGGAGCATTATTAAATGCTGTCTGGGGTATAATAGCTGTTCTTAGTATTAGTCAAAACCATTTGGTCAAGTGGTCAAGTATGTGGTTATCCAAGACTATTTTCTATTGCATTAATGAAATAAATCACCAAGATTTTCGCAAATAAGAGTCTTCTGTGGGAAATGAATAAAAACAGCATCGAACTTCCATTTTATTCCATTTTATGTTCCTTTTTGTTTATTCAGTAACTAAAGAAGATTGTACAACAAACAACACTATTGGTCGATTATCTGGACGAAATATTAGTTTTTGTGTTCACACAAGAAAATACAGCAGAAAGACAGTAGAAACAGCTCATGATAAAGGCAAACATTAAAAATTGTGCACAAACAGCTATCAAATTATCCCTGAGTTAATTGGCATTGCTCCATACTACCCAACAAAACATGCAACCTCTTAAACCAACTCCTGCAATCATCTTTCACATCTAAAGATATTGTCAGTACAGTGTCTACAAACCCAAGTCAGAACAGTTACCGGCTTATTTGCCAGACAAGTTTGCCATTTGCCAGCAGAGAAAACAAGTACTGGCAATTTTTGTTAGCAGGTTGCTACAACTGTGAAATTCTGCACGGTCTGCCATGATGTTCCAACATGATGTTGGAAAGAATCACCACATGGCTGCCTACCACACAGATGGACAGCTATATCTTCCTCAAGATTATGGTTAGACCATTGTTTTACAGGTTCACTTTATACGTTGACCGTACAGGTAAAAGCTTGTCAATTAGAAGATGACATTTGACCTGAGAGATGACCTCAGATAGCGAAGCTTACTTCGCTCCTCCTTTCAGTGTCTGACCATCTCCAAGCTCTCGTCACGAGGTTCTGAGTCACCTGCATTCTCTGATTCTAACGAAGAGGAGAAATTTGCAGCCAACTCCAATTCGCATGGACTGTGCCTGAACGAATCTGCTTCGATCGTAGTTGGAAAATTAAGGACTCCATCCAATCGGCAAGACATACCTGACCTGGTAGGGGCTGATGAGCTCTGGAAATAACAAAATAAATAAAATATACATTTAAGGGTTTGTGTGGGGATATACTGATCAATAAACAGTAATAAGAAACTATCAATATGTGAAATAAAAAATGTTTAACGTTGCATCTCATTTTGATTATCTGAAAATGGCTTAAAACTCACCATTCGGTTACGTCTTCTATGGCTAGGTTTTTCCTTTGGAATGTAATTAGCATCTGGATTGGCTTCATGAATACTTGGGAAGTTAATGGATTTCATAATTTTCACCTGTGGATACAAAAAAATGTCAAATCTCATAAGATGATCATTTTGAGTATTAACACTTTCAAAATAGAAATATCAAGTCTAAATCTTTCATACTTCAGGCTTTAGATCTTTCTATGTGTGGAAAAAACACTACAAAAACAAAGGAAAATATGAAGATAAAAAATATATGAATCACTTCCCTTGTCCCCTCTTCTTTTGTTTTAAAATCAGGTCAAATGATAACACAAAATGGATGTTATATCAATGTTTTTGTTGTTGATTAAATATTAGCAATGCACTCTTAGAACAAACATGTTCATGTATTTATCTGCAACACAATTTCGTTTTTTCAATTCCTTTACCTTTCACTTCCACATCATACTTATGATGCACCCATCAAGCTGATCTATATGTCAGTATGGGATGTGCGAGTATTTTATGTTCTGAGGAAAGGCTTCAATTAAACCTTGAATCCAAAAGGTGCTTACCTTTTCCTGATATTCTGCTAATAGGCGATTAGCTTCTTTCAGCTGTGCTTGTGAAGAATTTAATGTATCTTGTAATTTGGCCTTCTCTCTTTCTTCTCTTTTGAAGTCATCAATACAAACCTGGAGCTAAAAGAACATAAACAACACAAAATAGAAATTGATTAATTTATCTTCAAATTTGCTACAGTAACATCAGCATTGTCTGCAAGGTTGCATTCAATTTGTTATATGGTATTGTGATCTATTCCCACTATTCTTACTACCAAAATGTCCCATGTGGTTTTTTTTTGTGGGAATTTCTGGATATGCTAATACAGACCATTAAGATAATACTCCACAACCACACAGACAAAATATTTTGAATACTTCAAAATACTGCGTATCTTCTTGTCTTTAACAGAACCATTGAAATTTATTCAGAATGTTTGTACACAAAGACATTTACAATGTAGGTAATTATTATAAACTAAAACCGCACAAAGATATCACGGCACGGGTCATATTGCGAAAGAGAGAGAGAGAGGGGGAATTTTTCTTTCCCTAGCCATTTCCATATTATTAGTATTGGTCAGTCAAATTTAGACTGCATTACTTGTTAGAGCATACTAAAGACTTAACTAACTATTATAGAAAGGATCTTACCTGATACTGTAAAAGTTGTACATCCTCATCTCTGTTATTGCTATTGTTCTTTACAGATAAGTGTCTGGATTTCTTGGCTTCTTCCTCCAACTTATGAATCTTCCCTTTGGCTATGTTAAGTTCTTCCACAATTCCACCAAAACATTTAATAGTTTCTTCTTGGTCTTTTAACTTCTTCTCTTGTAACTGTTGTGTGATAAGGCTATTTGAATAACATTTCTCTGCCTTTTCTGTCTTGAGCCTCTGTTGTTGTAATTTTATCTGAAGATCGTTTATAAACTTTTCTTGTTGTTTATGGTACTTCTGCCATTTGTCGTTCATGACGACAACAGTCCGTAGTTCTTCAACTAATCGAGTATTAACTAAGTGGGCTTCTTGAGGGGAAGACTGAGTGTGGTGGAATGAGCCAGATTTTGAGTATGCTTGCATCTGGCTCGAACTCACAGCAGAGTGCTTTGGCGATGTTGGAATTGATTTCTGCGGCTGAAAATATATAAAAAGAGCAGAAGAGTTAAGAAATAGTTCCATTGGAATTTTATGGCCCAACCAAATTATCACACACAGATGTTCCTGCCTGAGTGCCCAGACCCATATTTTATTGCTGTTTTCATTGATTAAACAAGTCATATTTTGTGCACAAATTTCTTACTAGAAACAAGATAACACAAGTTCTTTCACTATCTACATATTAAAATAGATCTACCTGCGTTCCAAAGTTTGTTCATGTCCGAAATTCGTTCCTAATTTTCAATTACGGTAAACCCATTGCAACAACGTATATATACCACACAGAGCAAGCAAAAGGCTATTATTGACAGGCTATGCCTACCCTACCGCTGGTTGCCTTCATGCAAGTCGTTCATATGCATACATGATTAATACTAACTTTACAAATGCGTATAATAATTGAATATTTATCATCGTATAGTACAATATAGACCAACACCAAGTCCTCTTTACCGTTCATATCTGAGGTAGCTAAGAACGAAATAATCCAATTCATCAACAGTGCAACGTTACAAATGAGTAACTGTATAATTCACTAACGTTACATAGCCTATCTGCAGCCTAGCCCCGTTCCATGAATTAGGAAATAATTCCAGATGATTCTATCAACACGGTTGATCTCAATTTATAATGATACTCACCTCTTGAGGCGTCGGACCCATCTTTCTTGCTTTTGTTGGGAAGTGTTTATCGACTTAAGTTTGTAGGATATTTATCTTTCCGTTTGATCGCTTGACTTTCAGGCACAGTGCAGAGGCATACTGAAGATTTAGCCAGACAACCGACAACCTTTTATACGTTTCGTGTGTAAACAATACTGACATGCCTCAGTAGCGAGTGGGATTTTTTGCAGGGGAAACCCCGCTGTTTATGATGTAATTGGCAACACGGGACTTTATCGTTGTGAAATAGTCGTGGGTAGCGGTTACGATATATTGTTATGCAAATTTACATTGAGCATGGGTGAATCGATAAGGTTAACTTTTCTTTTACTAGAGGAACAACATTCAAAGCAGATCAATCTAACCACACTGAATCGGAATAGGAAATTACAAGGCTACTATTTTATCTGACATACAACATTCACAGCATTTCTTAGGTATACATGCCTAAGTACTATAAGAAGCCGGTTGTTAAGTTTGGTTCGATATCGAAAACTAGTCTGCGCAATCTTCATCGGGCAAGGAGTCCATGAATTATGTGTATATTACATGGCCTTTATGAAAGCTACGACAAGTTAGACATCATTGGACACCACAGCTTTAGAACTAGAAATAATTTGAAATCCGGGTGAGGTAAGACTGGAGGCTAGGAAAGGTGGAGGGGTGATATGAGAAATATGTTTGAAACATTGCGATATCGATTATCGCGATCAATTTATATGATATTTGATTTTCATTAATCTAATTCTTCTGTATTCATCAACATCCCGGGTATTGAAACTTCTTACTCTGACCCCAATTTTCACATCCATCCTCTTGGCGGCCACCCAGTGACAAATGTTGTGGCCTGGGTAGGCCGGTCTTATATATTAGGGGGAAAAATCGTTTTTCCTTTGATATGAACTTTTTAAGTACTTAAGCTCAAGATTTTCCATTTTCCCCCTGTAAATATCAGCATACTACCCCCGACTTTTTTTTAGCGGCCCTCCGAAATCTTTTGGCAACATAAAGTAGGGTCGCAACGCCTATAGTTTGAATACCAGGGATTAATATCATACAAATAATTTGTCAATATAAGCTTGGATATTGCATTTTTATTAACCGTGACTTACACGGGCTATGACTGACACGGGATATTTTAATTTACATTTGCAGGATTATATGTCAATAGGAGGTCTTATTCATTTACATACTACAGGCGTATATGGAAATGTATGTGCATGGTGAAAAAAAGATAAGAAAAGTGAGTCTCCGTCTCAGTTTGTTCAATGTTCTAACCTCTCTCGTCATCATTTCATAACGCTTATTTACTTCAGGATTGACTTGGTGTTGTAGAAAAAAATGAAGCAATTTGGAATGTTTGCTACATGTTATGAACTAAGCGGGATAATGTGCCTGCCTTATCACGCTTGACTACGTACGGTTTAGCTCTCACACCAATGAGGTTCTGGGTGTCAGGTAAAGTTCATTTGCCAAGGTTCCACGTGGATTTAAAATTAAATAAAATCCAGGTGCTTGCCGTTCTTTATTCATAGCTTTCAGAATAACATATATTTTGATTTCGACACCAAAATCAGACCGGGGTATATCCCATCTTGGGTAAACGTCTAACCCTTTGCTTATGGAACAAATAAATCCCCGGCTGGTTAAACAGTGTTGTGGTCTCTTGTGTAATATGCAATACAATTAACCCATTGTTGAATGCGAGTCGTACGACGGCAACGCATTGCGCAATATTGGGTATTCCCCACGTTGCATCCTATAAATAGAACTAACGGCGATTCAGGATATAACATGCAGAAAAGGGCATTTACAATGATTTCCAATTTCAAAAGTTAGAACAGAAAATATGCTGTTTGGCTATTGACATAGTCAACTGAGACATGCTGTTCGAACCCAATAAATTTTATGAAGTCGCTGATTATGTATGATTACATGACTTTGATAATAAAATCCAGTATTCAATTTTGTTTTGAGTGTGTGCACGTGTATGCGGGAGTGGGGGGTGTTGGGGGGGGGGCTCAATATGGTTCTAGGGAGAGTACTGCTCTTACCTATTTTATAAAACTGCTAGTTGCTTAGCATTTACTACGCTGAATTACGAACAGTGAGTTAATTGAGATTTCATGGGATTGTTATTAAAGGTGACTTGTCTGTCAAGATTGTTCCCATTTTAAAGCGGGCTAAAAGTTGCTGAATAGCGCTAATATGGAAGTTATGACCATCTAAAATGAATACCAAACTTTGATGCTTTCTCTGCGGAGACCTTTGGTACACGGGAGATAGCCTTCGCTATCATGGAATGCGATTTATTTGGTTTTGAGAAACACGTCGCAGAGCCCATTATGGAAAAGAATAAGAGCCTCCGATTCGATATGGGAGGATGGGTGGGCCAGCGACGGGGGAGTGGTGGGGGGGGGGGGGTTAAATCTCGCTCCTCTCATCATTCTGGAGTAGGAAGACTAAAACAAATTTCCTTTATAGCAGCATATGGAGAATTTTGAGTTTCTTTACTTCTTAATGTTAAATGTTTTTGAAGTAAGTTGTCAGTATCGCCAAGGGCGTAGGAACCGGGGGGGCTGGGGGGGCGCCAGCCCCCCCCCCCAGTGAAAAATGTGGAGGGGCGGAAGTATCATTCCGCCCCCCCGGTTCGCAAGTCAGAAAACCCCTTTTTCATATCCAAATGAGAAAAAAAATCTCATTTGGAGCACCAAATTGCATCTAAGGCCAGGTGAAAATACAAAATTAAGTTTACAAAATGGAGTGGGTGTTGAAGTGTGCTATATTGCACCAAATTGCATCTGAGGCGACCTGGAAATGCAAAAAAATTCCAAAGGGGAGGGGGACACCCCCTCCCCTTAGACCCCTCCCCCAGACTGGCCATCAGTCTTCAGCCCCCCCACTCAAAAGTACCTTCCTACGCCACTGAGTATCGCAATATAAGAGGTATAATGGGTGCAAAAATCTGAAAACGTATTTAGGGCCATTTCGTAATTAGCAAAATGGAACTTACTGTTTTCAGACAGTAACGCAAAAGAGAGCTTTGGCGCGACAACCGAACAATGCATGACTTGAGCTACATCACGCATGCGTATGAAGGGAAATGTACACAAACAGTCGGTTCAGTTTACGTAAACCTTAATTTTTTTTTATATATATGAAAAGGCTATTGTAACTCAAAAGGACTTTGTGCGTGTGTTTGTATAGATGTTGTGTTAATTGACGTCGTTAAATTCAGTTTTTAATTAGACGGGATCCGGGATAGTAGAACAAGTAACGTACATACTGTCTGCTCTATGGTGCTGTGCTTTCATAAGCTCGATGAAGGGAATATCTTACTGAATATTCAACGACTATATACCTACGTGAAGGATATCCATCTTACAATATGCTGTAGAACACTGGATTTCGTTCTGACTATACATAAACATAGTTCAATCAAGTCATGTCCCACATCGATTTTACGGTGAAATATTTAGTCTAACCCCATATTTTTACTACATTAATGACCAGCCGATAACCATATTCAAAACCATCTGATAACAACATTAATGACCAACCAATAACCATGTTCATAATCAGTTAATAACAATTTGAATAACCATCTTTAATGATATTAATAACCAGTCAAGAAACATATGAATAACCAGGTAATAACCATATGGATAACTATAGCATATAAAAAAAATGAATAACCAGCTAATAATAATAATAATAGCAATTCAATAAACATATGAATAACCAATCAATAACCACATTAATAACCAGCTAATTATACCACATTAATACCCAGCTTATAACAAAATTAACAATAATATTATATTGTTTGAAGTAAAATTTGAACGGTCAAACTAATAAGCTAAATTGTCAATTGCCTTTAGTATTGCCTAGCAACGAATCTTTTGAACAGTACTAAAACGCGATAAATGTTCGCAAAGTATAATGCTTGTCACACCCATCATTCTTCGGCCACATGCATGTAAGACAACTGAATACACAATATTGATGTTCAAAGGCTTCGAGTTACTTTCTAGTCCTTGGTTCATGCGTTGACTCAAATCAGGTTTTCAAACGTTACCAGTTCCCACACTAAGTTGTTGGTATCATTGACACATTAAATCTTTTAATATACCCATCAAAATTCCTCACTTTCTTCGATAACAGGAGTTTGGAGTAATTTACTGATTAATCAATGCAATCAGCAAATATCTTGTTTCCCTTTTGTTAAATTTCTGCTTGATAACTCGATTCATTCGCTTAATTTGAGGGGTATGCATGCTTGTCGGATCTGAGCATTAGTGATTTGAGGGGGCAGGTGAGTAAAATGTGCTTGTCGGATCTGAGTATTAGTGTTTTGAGGGGGCATGGGAGTATGATATGATTATCATATCTGTGTATGAGTCACAGCTGTTAGATATTTTTTTACAGCAAATTTGGGAACAATACTGAAATTATACTGAATTATGCAATGGGCTTTAAGTAAAACAATATTGAAGCATTAAATCTTCTTACCTTCCTGTTGGCTACAATTGATAATCTTATATTAGTAGTTTAGTTATCGAGGCAAATTTTTCTCTAATAATACCCTCCTTCTGTGACCAATGTGAAGGCTAAAAATATCCAGGAAAGTGCTTTGTAAAGGTTTAGCAAGTTCATCAACAATAACACATACGACCTTAAAATCTCACCGTATATGATGATATCAACAATAATATCAGCAAAAAAGTATATATATATATATATATACACTCACCGTCACAAGGAGCTGGCTTTTCATTGCCAATGTGACTATTTTAGTATTGACGTTTCAGCAGTTTGTTTATTCAAAAAAAAAAAATACCCACACATCTATTCACTTCCAACTGCGAACTAAATTTGGTGCCCTTCAGTGATTTTGTTGACACAATTACTATTTTGGTTTAACAAAACAAAACCTATGACTATATTTAGAAATATTTAGGGTTTACAAAAGAGAAAGGGAAAAACGAGTAGAAAACCGCTCAAGGGACACATTCCACCAAAACACTTAGTCATTAGTTGCTTACCTTGCACTTGAGAATCATCAGCGAAAATCCACTGAACTGTTAAGTCATCTTACAGTTACAGCAAAGTGTTCGCAAGATATTCTTCATTCCGTGCGACACCAAGACGGCCTCTTTTTTATTCGATTTGGAGGAATAAAGGCTATTCAAAACGAATCAAGCCAATGAGATACATATTGAAAGATTTGTTTCAATATTGATACAAATTTCAAAAGAAAGACAAATAAAATACACACGATTAGACACAACTTTTCCTCTCAAATTGGCAAACTATAGCTCTCCGTAAGTTTACCTTTGTATTTCAGGTTGGAAAATATTCCAGTGGACATGCATGTGAGCTGTTACAAATATTATATCTTCATTTATATCACGTTAATTTTGCGAATATGCTTACATCACAAGCCATGTCAGCCAGGGACAGCGGAACGCGCGGGGGGGGGGGGCGGGAATGGGAGGGGTAAAAACAGTTTCTGAATATAAACCTCAATTATTTTCTACTTAATTGTAGACGTGTAATTTTTCTTAAAAAGAGTATTAAAAAAGTAGATACTGGAATTTGTGATACAGAATACACATAGCCCAATGTTGTCGGGACGGTTTTAGTTTATTTTTTGGGTTTCCCTTTCAAATTAAAGTCACTGCCCTACGAAGTTCGTGTGCCCCCCCCCCCACCCAACTGGTTCCACTTTCTCCGTCTTTGAAGACAGCCTAATACTAACCTTTGTGACAAACCTTTGTTCAGTAGCCTAAAGAGAAACTGATCCAGGATTTAAACAGAGAGCCCTTTTATTGCCACTGACTGTCATAAGAGCCCACAGGATATTAACAAGGATATGAGGATGAGGGGTTGGAGGCTGGGGAAGTAAGGGTATTTACATCATTTACCAGCATTAATTTAGCAAGTTCCAGTATGATTTTTAATGGTATACTTTTGATGTGTTCTTATGTAAGAGAAGAGCTTCCACGGAATTTACCACAAGCTACTCGCCAATTTATCCAGTGGTTGTGGAAAACTAAATACAGGCTAAGCAATGCCATGGTTGCCTTCCCTACAAAATGGTGCCAGTGAGTATGCAAAGTCATGGTGTCAACTCGTTAGGGGACATATCTCAGTAGGGTTCATTTCACTGAAGCTGGTTGTATGGATCGGTGAGTCACAGGTTTGTTCAAATAAAAATGTAGGGCAAATTGTTGCTATTTCGAGATAAACCTTAGCAGTTTAGAGACGAAATTAGTGAATATATTGGATCACTGATTTATAAAAGTCTTTGCATTTGAGACTGAGACTAACACCAAAGTAGCAGTCATCTCAATCAAGTTGAAAGATTTTGTTTACGCAGGATGACCCAGCCATTTGAGACAATTGTAATAGTTTAACCTTGGTTCATAAATTTAGAAAAGTTCGGAGGTACGATGGCCCATTATGACTCACTGACATGTACTAATACAGACATTACAGTGCGGTAATTTTGTTTTTGGTCATGATTTTTTTCTTTACATGGCACTAATGGGCCATCGTTCGAAGGAATAAAGTCAAGGGCGTAGGAACCGGGGGGCTGGGGGGCGCCAGCCCCCCAGTGAAAAATGTGGAGGGGCGGAAGTACTATTCCGCCCCCCCCCCCCCCCGCTTCGCAAGTGAGAAAACCCCTTTTTCATTTCCAAATGCGAAAAAAATCTCATTTGGAGCACCAAATTGCATCTAAGTCCAGGTGAAAATGCAAAATTATATACAAAATGGAGTGGGTGGGTTGAAGTGTGCTATATTGCACCAAATTGCATCTGAGGCCACCTGGAAATGCAAAAAAATTCCAAAAACTCAAAAGTACCTTCCTACACCACTGAATAAAGTAACTTCTGAACATTTAAATGAGACTGTAATACGATGTAAAATTTGATACCAACTAAAAAAAAAAATTAATACCAAATAATGAACACATTAATTGTTTTTTTTTTTTTTTTCAATTTGAACAAAAGTTTTATTTTATATTTTTTTCCGTTCTAATTTTAATTTTTGCAAATGAAGAAAGCTTAGTTAATATTTTTTTTTATGAACAATTACCATCATAACCTTTTGCAAAATAATATTTGAATAAACAGTCCTGTTTGGGGTCACCCATTCACTGTAGACGATTTTAATCGATTTGTGAAAATTCTCTCCCAGTAGAGATATTCAGACTAGACTCGGGAAAGGAGAAATTACTGGTCATTGAGGTTACTTCATATACACCAACTGAAGTTTCATTACCATGGCAACATATGTGGAGGAATCAACCACAGGAGGGTGCGGTGGCATTAAGTGGTGTGTGAATTAACATTTTAACTACTTACTTATTATTTCCATCAGCTGTTCTTTTGAGAATGGGAAGAAGTTAAGATCTGGTGACTTTTCTGTGTTGTACTAAGTTTGCTCCTACATCTATCTCTTTGCGTTCACCCTACTCATTAACCTATCTGTATTCTGTTAGTGAATTTGTCCCTTCTGTTACTGTAACTTGTCATTCAGCCTCTGAAGAAGATCCTGCTAGAATCGAAACGTCAGGCCCTCTTTACAGGCTCTTTAGTGGATAAGCAGTTTGCTAACAGTTTTATTCTATTTTGTGATAAGTTTATTAGATGTTTTTCGATTGTTTGCATTGATTTCGATTGTTTGATTGAGAGAGTAAAAAGAGTAAGAATAAGTTATAGCAAAAGCCTCTTTATTGTTAATAGAACAAATACATGATATATTTATACATATAAATAAATTTATTAATTGCTGTAGTGTAGACATCATGAAATAAAGATATTAAAATGGGGGAGGGGGGAGGGGGGAGGGGGGAGGGGGAGGGTTGGAGGAAGAGCTGGAATTGTAGCTCTATCAGGAGAAGCTATTGGAGAAGGGAGACTAGCTGTCAGGGGGGGGGGATGGGGGAGGGGAGGGAGAAGAGTGGAATGGTAACGTTATCAGGAATGGTATGGTTATTGGTGAGAGAGAGTCTGGAATGGTATGGCTATCAGTGATTTGTGACTACCATGTAAATTTGTTTCATTCCTATGATTTTTTACTGCTGATCTATTCATCATCATCAGCATTCTCTATGTAAATAGTTGTTGTTATTATTAATATTAGGGATCCAACTGTGACTCATTATTGGCATCCATGTAACATGAAGCAGAACCAACTGTGTATCACTCTTCTTAAATCATTTAATATGTGTATAAAGGTTATAATGGTGTGCTCAAGTGGGCACAAAATGAAGAGATATTGTATTCAAAAACATTACATTTGCTTACTTATTAGCAGAAGCTACTATTCGATCGATTGATTTACAGACGAGGGCACTAAAACTGTTACAAGTTGTGAAGCCTTAACTTACAGAAAGACCCTTTCATAGAGAAGACAATTTATCAACACACACAAAACATACATGTATAATGCATAATGGTCTGGTATATAATTACACTCTTGATTTCATGTCATATTTCACATTACTCCTTCATGATACATTCATATCTCCTTTATCAACTATTGTCATCTTCAAAAAAAAATTAAATGTACATAATCCAGATATATTAATATAAACAGTAAATAGAATTTAGTATATGTTCCATGGTAACTGTATCATTGCTTGTTGCCATGGCATCATTCTCTTAGGATGGTGGGAAGAGTAGTTGGTAAGTGACACAAATGGGTAAACACAGATCATTTAGAGTGAAAATATCACTTTTGCTGGTCGTAGAACCCAGTCCAAATTTTTTGTTCCGCATACCAGTGCTGTAGCAGTAATCTTGGCCTTTGGCCTTGCATTGGACTCGAATGCTGTAAAGGACCTCTCTATCTTGTCGGAGAGAAAATGTCTGCCTTTCGCAGATCCGGAAAGACAACGTGGAATCTTGGGGCTTTAATCTCTGAAGGGAAAGTTGATAAAATAGTTATAAACAAACGGTGACAGAGTACTGTCTGGAAAGGTTCCTATTTGGTGACAAAATTCATAAAATAATTGATTTGTGAGACACATGATCACATGAGACAAGTTATTTGGTATACTGAATCTTTCAGAGTAAATGAGTGACACACATCTTATCAAACTTAATTGCAGGTCAAATTCATTTGACACAAGCAAGATCTCACCAGAGGTACTAGATGCTATCATTGGTACTATCATATAAGACAGACAACAGGAATAAACTAAATCATGATGGTGGCTGCAGAAGTTTAATGGTTGTATATCTGATTATAGGTATATCATCAAAATTGCAATCTCACCCTTTTATCAATAAACAAATTGTAACTGTATCTGTTCATCAATACATAGATTGTAACTGTATCTGTTTATTAATACATTGATTGTAACTGTATCTGTTCATCAATACATAGATTGTAACTGTATCTGTTTATTAATACATTGATTGTAATTGTATCTGTTCATTAATACATAGATTGTAACTGTATCTGTTCATCAATACATATATTGTTATTGTATCTGTTTATCAATACATAGATTGTAAAGTTCTGTATCTGTTCATCAATACATAGATTGTAACTGTATCTGTTCATCAATACATAGATTGTAATTGTATCTGTTTATCAATACATATATTGTAACTGTATATATTCATCAATACATAGATTGTAACTGCATCTGTTTTTTAATACATTTATTGTAACTATATCTGTTTATCAATACATAGGTTGTAACTGTATGTTCATCACTAAATATCATAATTTATTAAATATATTGTAATTTGTATCTGATTATCAATACATAGATCATAACTGTATCTGGTTCTGTTTATCAATACATAGATTTAACTGTAAACGCATCTGCTCATTGACAGCATGATCCTTAATACGTTATCATCCCTTCAGTTTTTTTTTTCCATCAGTATATAAATATAATATCAGCTACATCTGTTTATCAATATCAAACTTTTATTACAGCTCCATCTGTTTACGAATATCAAATTTTAATTTCAGCTACATCTGTTTATCAATATCAAATTATTATTGCAGCAACATCCGTTAAACAATATGTAACATCATTGTAGCTGTATATGTTTATTTAATTAAATAATTGATCTGGAACTTCAAATAGAAAGGTCTCCTTTTCATTAAGGTTGTTCATGAATGTTTCCAGATCATTTCTAAAAAGAGGCATTACTTTTTATCAGGAAACATATATAAATCCTGTTAGTTTTACCTGGATATAAAACTGGTAGGTCGGATCACTTCCCTGTCTGTGGGCTTTCAGCTCAAAATGAAACCCATGAACAGAAATAGTTTGTGTGTGATACCTTGGCTCCTGTAAACACAGAAAGATAAAAAAATCAACATTAAACCACTCTTTCCGTTTCTGTTCCCACTGGTAAATCAAATAAGAATCACTGACTTTTATGTAATGTATTGTAGAAATTGATGATCTGTCCAAATAAACTAAGTTTACAAACAGGCAGAAGTTCCTCCTACTATTGATATACAAAAACGAAAAGGGAAATTACTGGAGTTTTTATGGTAAATTATGCATTTAATGCTTTTACCCATTGCTACATCCTCAACAGTAATCACTATTCTCAAAACTAATGAAAACATTAAATCGGACGTTAAGTATAGGCAAATGTTTTGACTGCAGTAACTAATACTAGAACACAACGTAACTTACACAGGGAACAGTTTTTCGCTGAACTCTAAAAGTGCAAGGTAAGCAAGTAATGAAAGAGTTTTGGTGGAATGTGTCCCTCGAACGTTTTTTTTTAAATTTCTTCTTCTGCAGGAACATTGACAGAGACATAAACTTTTATATGTCTTAACCTGTATTTTGATGTTTTGTATATTGTTATATTTTTATCCTATTTATAAATTTTTCTGTAAATTTATACTGGAATAAAGAAATGAATGAACACACAGACTTTATGTAATGGTGCTAGACATGGCAAAACACATTGCCCAGCGTATACCCTAACTTTTCATTCCTTGCATCGTCTGCAAAAGGGCCAAAATTTGGGGAAGAAACTCGATCATAATGATTTGTGTTATGATTTACAACTCATAAGTACCAAAATGATTGTAGATTTAGGGATCGGTTAGTTTGTGTTTATCATATGGAATGCATAATGGGGCTTTCAATCCTAAATTTTCAACTCACGACTTTGGGAAAATGAGAAAGTGCAGGGAATGATTTAGTGTGCAAATTTTGTGCATAGCGGTTTTGAATTTCGTCTCATAAAATACTATTGTTTCTGTGTACAAACCTGCTATACATATAGCTTTGCACTTGGATAGCAATTTTACTATTATTTGTAACATTTTGTAGTGGCAACATAAAATTATGATATTGTAACACTTTCCTCAGTGAGTAGCGCCGGCCAGCCGATTCAGGGTTCTTGGCCTAAGATGTTGCATTGCAATTGGCCAGAGAATGAAGATGTATACAAAATAAATCCAGAAGTGATGGTATTTTTAACAGCGATATATTGAAAAGAAAACTTCTTACAGTAAGGTTAAGTGTCTGGTACTGGATATGTGGTACAAACTTGAGGCTATGTGGCCCTGAAGCCTACCATCAAGAGTGTTTCGTCCAACAGCAACCAGAGTAGACTGGTCTGTCCCTCCCAGGTAATGCATTTTATATAAATCCCTTAACAATATGTGGAAATACCACATGTATACAAATGATGAACTTTACCCTACAACTTAGCTTAAGACATAATACAGTGCATTCCTACCATCCCCAAACAATTGTACTCCTTAACAGAGATGAATGTGATCACATAAGTATCCCTAGAAAATATCACATGTGTTACATCACAATCTTAGGATAAGCCTGATACCATATGCCGATTCATAGGAGCAGCCCCAAAAGCCATAATCTGCCATCAATTACAACTGGTTTACTTAATGCCAGGAGAGATAACCCCTATATAATTCCAAGGGGATTTAAACTACCACAACAGTTCCACACCGTCCACATAGAACTCCCATTGCATCACAACTTTACAGTAACAGCGTTACAATATTATACTATCATAATTCAAACAACTGTATTACTTTCAAATTTAGAGATTACACTCACAGTTAACTGACTCTTGTTTAGTGTATGTAGGAAACATTACACAGAAATGCTAACAATGGTTGCCCATGTTCAATCTTCAACAAGCAGGCTACTCGCAATGTCATCACTGATGACCTAAATAAGATCACCAAGAACAGAGGACTATCAACAATTCAGGATTACGTTGTTGACAAACAACATCACTAAATTATTTGTATGTAGAAAAGAGGGTTGGTTTCCACTGGTCACTGTCTACCACTGTCCACAGTACAAGATTGTCAGTTCCTTAAATCAATTTGCAATGATGATTGTGTTGGGGGTGGGGCAGGAGGGGGAGACAAGCCTCAGTGAATGAGCCCTGCAAAATTTCATAAAAAGATCAGACAAGTATTTTGATAACATTGGTAAGGGTAAAGAAGAAAAGCAAATATTTCAAAGATTGGAAGCTCTATCGATATATAATGCTTTAAATTCTTGGCACTGTTAATTAATCACTAGCAGTTATAATTACTTACGTAGGCTGATAGAAGTATACATTACTATAGTCATTATTGCAATAAAGTCATCAATTTCTTTTAACAACAACAAATATGGATCAGAAAGGAACAACAAATGACCTCCCCTAAATTGAAGACGGTTCTGTTAATGAGGAAACTAATTACAAATTCAGAATATTTAGTGTTGATCTTACTCGCAGCATATCAAATACTAGATGCAGTTTTCCTTGTATTAAATTTCACTATTGTGGGTTAGCTAGATTGCTAGATGTAACAATCTGCTAGATTTAACAATGATATCATACTACTTACCAAATGGTTCAAATTGATAAAAATGTTTGAATTCTGACCTTTCTAATATAAAAGAAAGATATAAAACTTTTGAGTTAAGTATAAATATGAATATCTCAGTCTACAAAAATTACAAAGCATCTTCATTGACAGTATTAATTACAAAATTAAATAAAATTTCAGAAATGAGTTGGATAAATTCAAAATACGATATGATTAAGAAGAATAGCCACGAAACAAGCAATAGCAGCTATTAGGAATACATTTGTGATGCGAGGATTGATTGAGTAGCATTTTGCTTGTTTCATTATTTTTTATATGTAATCTAGAGGCTATTATAACATCCTCAGCTGATGAAGACCCTATTAAGGCTTGAAAGTACAATGTATGAGTTGATTTATCTGTGAGTTAGTCTTCTGTTTAAAGGAACCAACTTTACAGCTATCTTAGAAGCATATTAATTCAATGTCATGGGCTTCAGATCCTGAGGCATTTTCATTCACTAACTTCATTATAATTATTTACCTACATTCTACAAGTCTGCACAAGTAGAAATCTAATTTATTTGTAGAAACTAACCAGTCATCTCCATCAACAGTGCATTAGTTTCATTGGTTGAGGTTCTTGTTGGTTTGTATAAAACAATGACAATTAACTCTTACAGTTTGGGCACTAGTATGTGGCATCAGCTACTATTTCAGTGTAATCACAGTAAACACAATACATAATCATATTAACCAGAACAGATGTGTAATCAAGGTATAAAACACAAGGGATATGTAATCAGTTTAAACACAAGGGATAATGTAATCATCTCAGACACACTTTGGGATAATGTAATTATCTTAACACAACTTGAGGTAATGTAATCATCTTAAACACAACTTAGGATATTGTAATCATCTTAAGTACAACCGGAGATGATGAAATTATCTTAAACACAACTTGAAATCATGTAATTGTCTTAAACACAACTTAGGATAGTGTAATCATCTTAAATACAACTTGAGATGATGTAATAATCTTAAACACAAGTTAGGATAAGCATCTTACATGTATTATTAAACAGTTATGTCTCAGATCTTCCAACAACAGAGCTCTTAGGTTGGTGTTATTGAGTGCAAATAAGACATGAAGGTCTCTGGAAATGTATCTTACAGTAAGATATGGATCCATTTAGTAGCTGCCTTCATCAACACTTTTTAAACCAAACAAACATCAGGTCTTAAATACTCCTTTATGCTATCTATTGATACCTTCCTTCGCAGTATTTACTGAAGGGGATGCCCCCTATTATAGTAACATAGCAGCTGTGTCCACCCAGCCATTTTACAATACCTTCATTTGCAGTATTTAGTGAAAGAGGTGAAATCCTATAATGCTAAAACTGCAGCTGTATTCACCCAACAGTCTTATGCTACCTTCCTTTGCCAAATTTACTGAAAAGGTTTTAACCATCAGTTCAGTTTCTTTCCACTTGTGTAAAAGAACAAAGATGAAACAAGTATCGACACAAACAAGTGGAGGAGATTTGATGAAGATGCCAGTAGCTTTTACAGGCAGCTCCCCTTTACCGATTTGGTAGCAACAGATACAAGACAAAATACCATACCAAAAAGAGGAATAGAAAAGAAATTTATATAAGAGTAAAACAAACTAAACAAAAGAAGACAGGACAAAAGAATAAAGGAAGAGGAAAGAAAATGTAGTTTATCTGTTGCCAAGTAACAATTGTTCTGTTAATTGTTTTGCAGGAAGTACTTACACTCTTCCTGAGTTTAATATGAATCTCTTAGCCATTGCATAATTTTGAACCACATGAATAAATTGGAAACTTGAATGCAAAACTATTCCTTGACAAATATTGCCGCAAATTCCTAGCGAAGAAATTGCGATAATACAGTTATAGTTGAAACAGCTGCCAAAGAATTTACAAGGCAGATTTTCATTTCATTGGTAACGACACTGGCGGCAACATGGAAGTTTATATTGTCTTCATAAAGAATTTACATCTTAAGATACTTACTTCAGTGTTGCCAATGTAAATACGGATATGATCTATCTTATGTTGGTATGGGTGATATAATATTATAACTTTAATTAGTTTTAACGACGTTAATAGACAGTTAGAAATAGTTTTCATTTCATTGGTAACGACACTGTGCGGCAGCGCGATACATATTGCATGCTTTGAAGAACAATTTGACAAATGTCACTGATATATAAATTAAGAGCGGAAGAGGTCCTAAACTCGATCCCACAAGAGACAATGCATTGAACTGCAGTGCAGAATGTCATACAGACTCCCACTAACACCTACATACCGCACACCCACTGAACGATATCTTTTAAAACCAACTATCATGTCAATTTCCTTTTCGATGGTTTAGTTCACAGTTATCCTAACCCACTCATTATTAGATTTTGGATTGGGTGTATCACATTACCATGGCAACAAATATATCAACATAAGCATTATTTATCGGTCAGGAAAACACCTGACTTGACCAGCAGGAAGCAAGTTGATATTGTGTGGAATGAGCAATTTCCTTATCATGAAAGTAACAAATATGTGAGTCAGGAAAATTAACATTGAATTCTAGGTGTGTTAAAATGCTTCTCATCCCTTATCAACTTGTCAATGTATCTGACACGTTTCAAGTGTATAAATATTGTTAACTCCTTTTTTTTTATTCATTCTCTTTTTGTTTTTCTCTTGGGGGGATAAACATTTCAGCGGCAGTTTTTGTTTGTGTCAGGAAATCACTGTCATTGATATGAAGCTCATTGTAGGCTCTTTAGCTACAAAACTTACCTAGTACAGTGCTGTCAGTGAATGTACTGTAGGTCAGAACCATGTATGACTACTGCTACACAATAATCAGCTATTACACGTAACTTCATTTTCTTGACTGCAGCTACAACAATTTACCCAGTGTTCTTATCTTTACTTTACTTCTTTCTGATGACTATCAATTTCTTGTTTGCACTTAGCCAATAACAACCACACATTAAACAAAGGAAAATAGTTAGCAAGCATATATATATAAAAAAATGGGAATTTTATGGTTACTCCACCTTTTTACTTAAACAAACTGATCAATTGGGAAGACAAACAATAATATTTGCATTATTTACAAAGAAACACAAAAGGTGTGAGATGCAAGAAATAACAAGGGTGACTTGGCGTCTGCTAAACAAACACGAAAAAAGTAAACAAAGGCGTCTGTAGTAAAATCTTTAGTGAAGAGTATCAATATGAAATGTAATGGTGCATAAATAGACAAACATTAAACAAAGCCTCAGCACCCTTACCCCCCCACCCCTACCACCTACAAACTATATTACTAATGGCATTAAATGTGGCTAAGTTTGGTCAGTTTCCTGTGCTGTGATAAACTTCGAGAGAGAGCTTCCTCTAAAGGTTGGACTAGCAATAAGGTGAATGACCCAGAAGCATGTCATCTATAATGTCCTGGTAGGTTTACCTGCTTCACTTTTTAAACCCATTACCCTGTACCCTGTCCATTACCCTGTACAATTACACTGTCCTCTTTCTCTTTCATTTCCAAGGAACATTGACCTGTTTGAAAGATTGAATGGTTTATGTCTACTTATACTAACTATCTAAAGACTAGACAGTAAGCGGTGGTTCAGATTCATGGATTACATCTTCGTGAATAAGGCCTTTAACAAAAGTAAAATCTAAGCTATGCTGTGAAATGGCATAAAGTTTATTTTCTAGCCTGATCTGTAATTTTTAGGTAAACTAAACAAGAATACCAAATTAATACAAACTATTAAGGTAATTGCATAATGTTATTAGTTTCTGTTCAAGAAGTAGTTATTGGAAGTTCAGTCCCATTCAGTTCATCAACCAATGACCTCAATACGGTCAAATTTCATAGCACGTTTGAATTCCCCCCCTGAGAGTCAATGCTGTACAGGTTAGCGTAAGCAAAACACAAAATGAAAAAGTCAATATTTTGTTTTCCTCAAGAACTTCCTAGTTGTATAGTTTTGTTTTGTCTATTCGGTTCCTATTAGTTCAATTTGGTGAGAGTGACTAAAACACATCTCCTTCACCTCTCCCTAGGAACACAATTCCTGTTATGAGGCACTCCTTTGTGCCGAGGTTAGTTTACTGGGTTGAATAACTACGTGGGTGGTCGCTTAATATACTTTGAACAAATTGCAAAGTACAAAGATCAAATTACTCAACTGAAGAGACTTAACTACATTATATATATAGATGACTGTTGCAGTGACAAATAGTCAGACTGTTTGATTTATCAAGGCACACATCATCACAGTCATGTGAGGTACGACTGTATCCATAGGAAACGTTGAGTTTGCCGCAGCAGAGGAAATCAATGATTGCCAATCATCATAGCTGGTGGAATGAAGCATTCTCTACTAGTTTCATAAACAGAATCTAAAAATAAACATTGCAGGGGAAGTCCTTAACAGCAGCAGGTTTAACCAAACAGAAACTTTGGTTTCCATTCACATATCTCAATAAGTTCAAGTCAACACACCGCACAGGTTCATGTTGATAATTCAGTAAGTTTTAAGGTAAACAGATGAAAAAGATACCTTTACTGATTGAGTAAAGTGGGACTCAGTTCTGTTGTCTTGTTGGTGTCAGTTCTCACTGTA
Source organism: Apostichopus japonicus (assembly GCF_037975245.1). Classification (NCBI taxonomy): domain Eukaryota; kingdom Metazoa; phylum Echinodermata; class Holothuroidea; order Aspidochirotida; family Stichopodidae; genus Apostichopus; species Apostichopus japonicus. Next base: position 15,246,863 of record NC_092565.1, read on the forward strand.
GCCCTCACCCACGCATCTAGGCCCACAGACAATCCAAATGACACAATGCAAGTGATAAAACTGTCATTATCAACTGCTTGTAAAGTTTCAGTTTAATGTGATATGAAGAAGCAAATGTATTCCTAAGCTGGGTGATACTGGTTGTATACAGTAGTCCCTGGCATGGTTACACATATGTTTCTACCATGGCAGATATGAGGGACTTATGTTAAAGATTGTATTACATGAAGATGCAATCCTGTTTTCTTTGAAATAAACTTTATTTCTCACTTAAAGCTAGTATTCCAAACTTGGTAAAGTTCTGCTTGCATTTATATGTTTGTTTACTTTTTTGACTGCTTTAATACAGTTCAGCCACATCCTTTAGCTGATAAGCTCACCAAGCTGGAAGTGGTTCATACATCATTTGTTAGGTGGATCTTTAAATTATCTCTCTAATCTTTCTCAGCATGTGACATGAAGCAGTAGGCTAAACTCCTTAAGCTGATAAACTCACCAAGTTGGAGGTAGTTTATACATCACTTCTTAGGTGGATTTTAAATTATCTCACTAGTCATTCTCAGTATGTTTCATGAAGCAGTAGGCTAAACTCCTTAAGCTGATAAACTCACCAAGTTGGAGGTAGTTCATACATCACTTCTTAGGTGGACTTTAAATCATCTCACTAGTCATTCTCAGTATGTTACCTGAAGCAGTAGGCTAAACTCCAATGTTAGTTAAATTTGTTCAAGCACTGGTGTTCCTCAGGTAATCATTTTACCTCCCTGTGTTTTTACAGTGTATACTTCTGATACTTGCTCCACACATTCCAGTTGTCAACTTGTGAATTGGCTTAGTGTCTGAATATGATCATAGGTTCTCCCTTGAACATATTAGTAGATTTGTCAAATATTGTACAGAAACCTTTCTGGAGTTCGATGTAACAAACACTGAAGAGATATTTATATACTTTAGGACAAACGCAAACAAATCCTGTTCAAATTGAGTTGCAGAGAGAGTGGCGTCATATAAATATTTCGGGGCTGTGCTTGATGAGAAACTGGGCTAGAATGAGATTGTTGGTTATGTTGCACAGAGGTTGAAACCAAAATTTTATTGTTTCCATTAACTAAAATGCTTTTAATATCAATTCTGACATACTTGCCAATTTTATAATTCTACTAGTCGCTGTGTTGGTTTTATTTGTCTCACATACTGGGTGGGAAATGCTTTGCAAGATCAGAAGAAGGGAGTCTCAAAGTCTGAAGACGGGCAGGAAGGATCGTCCGGGAGAGCCTGCTGTCGGTGGATTTGATCTACAAACTTTGAGTGCATGTCAAGTTACAGTCCTTGTGGGGTGACTCAGGTCATCCTCTACACCAGGGGTGGGCAACCTTTTTGAATGAATGGGCACCTAACCAACGACCTGCTGTTGATTTCAAACCTTTGATTCCCAGGACTTTCAAGCAAGAGGTGTGTGTACTTAATCTGTATTCACAAAAACTTAATGTCAATACAGTACAGTTGATAATTAATGGGGATAATAGGCCTACCTGACAGCATCATTAGTGCCGATAAATTCTAAGCAGCTAGCTCGTTTTTTGTGATGATGTAAAATAGATTGATTTTTTTTTCTTTTTCTTGAGACATCTCAAGAGCCGCAAAAAAATCACTGGCGGGCCGCATGTGGCCCACAGGCCGTAGGTTGCCCACCCCTGCTTTACACGGTACAGCCCACTGGATGCATTATTTCACACAGTGTTAGAGTGACATCCTCACCAACTGTGCACAAGAACCAACACTATTCTTACTTCGGTGCCGCTATCAGTTTTAATAATATGGATTTTGCTTGGTAACCCTTGTTTGGCCTGTTCTGTGTTTGTATTGTTTGTTATATATTTTTTAATTAATTTTTTTTTTTTGTCTTTGACCATTTGCTCTGTCTGATCCTTTTCAAATGTATATTTTACTCTGTGAACTTGTCAGCGAACATGCAATTTCCTGCTTGGGGGGTTTGATAAAGTATGACTTACTTACTTGCCACTGTGTTTTACTGCAATTAAAGTGTATTAATAGTTGGTTGAGAATTTAAGTTACATACTTTTGGTAGTAAAACTTTGAGTGGGTAAGATATAGTACATTAAGGATATGAAGGTGAGTTTATGTATTAATTTTTAAACTGCTACTTTAAGCCAACAACAGTATTAATAAAGAAATGCAGGTCTAGTTCAACATCAAAATTATTTTGGAGGATAGCAGCCTCTACAGGTTGTCAGCTGACAACCTAGTCTGGGATATTTCACAGTAATAGTGAGACATATACTGTATCATTTTGTTCCTATCATAGAGTTATGAGCTGATCCACTTCTCATTTGACCATACAACCATGCCCTCCCTTATGACTCACCACACTTGGCCAACATATGGAATCAGGAGGGGGTGGGGGTTTACTTACTTGATCAAATGAATATCCCTATTGCATGCATGCAGTATGATTGCTACTGATAAGAACCATGTGGCCAGCACATGTTAGTCTTGTAGTTAGGATCACTTACCTGTTCGATAATGAAACCATATCGTAAGGCATCTGTGTTGAAGTTGAGCATCAAGGACATATCCCCTCCACCTTGAAGAGCATGATAATGATGACTCAGTACTTTTAACACCCAGCTCTGAGGTACCACATTCATCCTGAGCATGTCATCCAAATGACGAGTGTCTGTGATACCACTCATTCTCAACGCCATGAAAAGACCAACAAAGCACTGTCCATCGTCACCCTCGATGAACGCACTGGACCTCGACAAGCTGAAATAGTCAAAACATCAAAGAGCAACTAAAACATTTAAAGGGTGTGAAGACTCGCGCAAAAAGAAACGTCTAATGCCGATAATCTGACCTAGTTTCGAATGAGGTATAACAGAAGTGTTAGACACAACCATTGATCCCAGAAAATACACACATAGCTTGCTACCGTCGGTAATTAGACACTAGTGTACAGTCAGTACATACAGCTGGGGTCAATACCCACAGCACAGTGAACAAACCGCGATACAGCGATGGACATCTTAGGTCCAGCTAAAGCTAACAAGGTATCACGTTTCATTACTGTCTGCATTTTGTAGCGACAAGAGAAAAACTCACTTGCAAGCAACGAAAAGTTAACTTTTTCACAAGGCGGCACGCGGTTTGGGGCGAGTCTTCAAGGCCTTTAATGAAATTCCAATTCCCAATTTAAGCAGAAACAGCATTCATCTTGAAGTTGTTATCTGTTAAGACTATCAGACCACTGGCATGGCGCCACATGTTCAAGTAAAAAGATGAATATATGCTCTATCCATTGTACTAACATTATTGGTAATTCCAATCAAACAAATTAAAATAACACTGTGTCATCAACAGAGGCATGTTAATTCCTAGAAGATGGTGATGGTGTGCAGTTGGGAAGGGAGGTATTTTGTGGTTACATCTTGCCACTTATTCTTCTTGCCATAAGGAATGGAAGTTCAGATGTATGATTTGGAGGGTAATATATCAACTAATATACCTGTTAAAGAATGTTACAATGGTGCTGTGTGAGGGCATCAGCTGGACGGATGGGTTCATCTTGAGAAAGACCCAGTAGCAGAGGGTCCTGTAGAGGGTGTACTCATTGAAGGTAAAAAACCTGTTAATGCAAAACAGAGAAGGTATTTTATGGGAGAGATAAAAGAAGGTAGGTGTGATGAACCTAACATTCATCATTCTGAAAGGGAGTTAGGATTAGGATGGTGGAAAACTTAGATGTGTAGCAATACAAGCTAAAACTAGCCTAGATATACACAAACACATTTAAACGTTATTGACATAGAAATTCTACCAAAAATAAGCTTTCCTCCCATTATAGTTATTGAACTGTATTTTCCCTTGTGCCTTGTCATTAGCAATGGTTCCAATAACATCACTTTATTAATTCTTCCACAGAGGAAGAACCGTTGACCTAGTTTAATGGGTTTGTGGACCAGAAGCAAAAGTTATTTATAATGTCTGACATCAACAACTTCCTTTTATGGATAGTTCATGCATTCATTTGTACCGTAGCTGGAATTGGTTTAATAGGTCAATGTTATAAGGAAGAAACCTGTTACCTGCTGGATGTGATGATTCTTTGGAGCAGTCCTTGGGGTAAATCCCTCAAATATATTTGTATGGAAAGCTGCAGGATCAAGCAAGAGAACTTAAGGTAAATAATACATTTCAAACAGAGCTAAACATCCCTATGTTCTGTCATTAAATTAACCCAAGTTTCAGATGTAACTGTAGCCAATCACTATAGTCACCTTGAATTAAGAGTCGACCAATTTTAAAATAGGACAGGTTAAGGTGGGGGTCAAAGGCCACTTGAGGTCCATGGAAGAGGGAAATCCATGGACCTCAATCGACCTTTGACCCCCACCTTAACCTGTCCCCCACCTTAACCTGTCCTATTTAAAATTTTGTCTCATCATCCTCTACCCATCTAATGCCTTTAATGATCGGACTTATGGTCTAGGAGGAGTGTGTGACACTCTCACACACACACATATGCACACACATCCTCACATTTCTGCTGTGGGGTGAAGTACAATATATCTCATCTCCCGATACATTACATGTAGGAAGATGAGATAATAAACTTGAAGTAAATCTTTCATGATGACTGGTGAACCTTTATTGTGTTACTGTCGTCATACTTTTAGTTGTTGATGCAGTTTTGCTCGCAAAGGAAATATGCACAGTAGGCTACCTAGAATAAGGTCAAAACTTACATGTGAAACCAAATGCACTTCTAACCATCTCTCACAGCTGCTCACCAATTCACCAACTTTATACTGAAATCAAAATGAGATATTTGGCTGTTATATTAAAATAGTCTCATTAAATATCTAAATGAATATACTATTATTTCAGAAAGAGGTGGTTTGAGGAGAACAGAGAGAGAGAGAATGGGATATGGAAGAAGATAGGAGAGCTGGTACGGGGAGAACAGAGAGAGGGGATATGGGGAGGGTGGGGTGATAGAGGTCCTATGGGGTGGGCAGGGAGGGGTAAGTTCTTTGACGAGCCATGCAGGTGTTACCAAGGTCTGTTTTTAGCATGTCATTGTTTACATTCAGCTTTCCCATGTCCTGTTAACATCACTTACCACTAAAACACTAATATGGCACAAAGTCAAATGCAGTAAAATTGATATTCATAGTAGATTATCAATATACCTTAGTCAAATTGAGTCAAATTACTATTTATACATTGTCAACATACTTAGTCATATTAATATTTATTATCAATATACATAGTCAAATGAGTCAAATTTAAGATTTATACATTGTCAACATACTTAATTCAAATTAATATTCATTATCAATATAGCTTAGTCAAATTGAGTCAAATTTAAGATTTATACATTGTCAACAAACTTGAGTCAAATTAATACTGATAGTACATTATCAAAGTACCTTAATCAAATTAATATTTATACATTCTAAAAAATTCAACATACTTGATTCAAATTGATAATCAAGTTACAAAAATACTTGAATCAAAAGAGATACTTACCACTAATGCTGCATGATGATATCTACATACAGTGCTGGCTTGAATACTCTGACTCATAGCACTATGACATCTGAAAATAGATGATTACAAACTTTTTAAAAATAATTCATTCTCATATGAATAGAGATACTTAAAAGTTGACCGAGATCAGGTAACAAGTTTGGAAAAGTGCTGTCTGTCTGTCTGTCTGTTTGTGTAGTGGATATCTCACATTTACTGAACAACCCAGTTCAAACTGCATACCTATGTGAAGATGTTATTATAAATTGATGTTTTTGTGGGTCTTCATAACAGTACACAGATGTCTTTTAACGTTTGAACAAACACTGATGCTGGTGAATATATAAATACCCTTGGAGTATATGCCAAGTACAGTGCACAATATCTTGCAAGATATTCTACATCTATTGATTCAATTACCTTTTTTGTAAATTAGTGAATCCAAGTACATAAGCTGATGCAAGCACACCAACCATGTCACAAGTGGACGGATCTAACTCTTCATGGTAGAGGTTTCCAAGCGCTACTGCAAATGCTGAAAGAATCAGAAAAATAAGGCAATATTTCCTATGTTAAATTACATGGTACCTGTACACTTAATCTGACTCTGTATAAACATCACACTTACAATACTTTCCTTCGATTTAATAACCATCAATACAAGATCCTCACCGAGAGGAATACATCAATACGAGATGTAACTCACCTTCCTTAGTAACCAGTGGGTCTCTGACTTTTAGTTTGATTTTGGTCATATTAGCTCTCCTTGCCTCAACCAAGTGTGACGGATGGTCGATACCCTTTGTCTCTTCCCTTGGAGTTTGGAGGTCCTCTTTGTTCTCTGTGATGCTGAGAGTACGACTGAGCTTTCTATATTCGTTGCTGTAGTAATCACTCTTACTGATGAATCTGTCCACGGTGGCGGTGAGAGGATCTCGATAATAACACTGATGGTGAGGTTTAATCTCTGCTTTGCTGAGTATTTCGGAGAGTACAGTCGATTTCTGAATGAAAGGTCTATGGAGCTCCCAACTCGTGCCAAGGCAATGTAGAAGAACATCTGTAAAAAGCAATCAATATTTGTTTAGTTAATTTTCTGCAAATCTTCCACAATTAGCATTTCTATAACTACAATACTCCATATCATCAAAACCAACTTTCATGTAGGAAAACTTATGGTAAAAGACATACCGTTCCATCATCTATTAGGCAAACAAGATTTTTTATTTCAAATAGCTTCTGTATAAACTTTGCATTTGATTGAGCAGGTGTTACATTGTTTTTGAAATGGACCATTTTATACCACAAACAATCTTGCGTAATTCAATGATATTCAACTTGTAAAAAGTAGTGTTGTGTCGATATCCCCAATATCGGTTTTGGCCGATATCCGATAATCCAATCCCAATATCGGCCCGATATTGATACCCATATTTTAAACAATTGGTATGAAGGCCAAATCGCACTTTTGGTCAGGCATTAATACATAACGTATCAAAATTATGATCAGCTAACCTAAGCTATTATCGTTTGCACAACTAACAAACAATAACCATTTGTGTAACTTTCATTTGCGGAATCCCGTTAGCAAATTAGTAAAAACTAAATATGTACATATTCCAACACACTACCCCTTACCTGAAAGATTATATTCCCCCATCAAGTTGATATGCATAAAATTGTGTGCTAGCATTTTTCGCGGCCGGGAAAAACATGAGCCTAATCTTCCTGTTACTTCTGTGTATGATTTGTTACTCTTTTTGGCCAACTACTGTACCTTCAACACTTAGACAGAAATTTGTACAGCTTATTGCTACCCTGAAGTCTTTGATGCTATGAGGTGATGCATCCTGGTAATCCACTAAACTAGACCAAGCTGGCTGTGAGCTGGGTTAAGTGTGTTAACCTGCATTATCAGCAAGGATCAACAGCCATTTGTTAAGCTTATTGCTACCCTGAAGTCTTTGATGCTATGAGGTGATGCATCCTGGTAATCCACTAAACTAGACCAAGCTGGCTGTGAGCTGGGTTAAGTGTGTTAACCTGCATTATCAGCAAGGATCAACAGCCATTTGTTAAGCTTATTGCTACCCTGAAGTCTTTGATGCTATGAGGTGATGCATCCTGGTAATCCACTAAACTAGACCAAGCTGGCTGTGAGCTGGGTCAAGTGTGTTAACCTGCATTATCAGCAAGGATCAACAGACAATGGTACAGCTTATTGCTACCCTGAAGTCTTTGATGCTATGAGGTGATGCATCCTGGTAATCCACTAGACTACACCAAGCTAGCTGTGAGCTGGGTTAGGTGTGTGAACCTGCATTATCAGCAAGGATCAACAGCCATTTGTTAAGCTTATTGCTATCCTGAAGTCTTTGATGCTATGAGGTGATGCATCCTGGTAATCCACTAAACTAGACCAAGCTGGCTGTGAGCTGGGTTAAGTGTGTTAACCTGCATTATCAGCAAGGATCAACAGCCATTTGTTAAGCTTATTGCTACCCTGAAGTCTTTGATGCTATGAGGTGATGCATCCTGGTAATCCACTAAACTAGACCAAGCTGGCTGTGAGCTGGGTTAAGTGTGTATACCTGCATTATCAGCAAGGATCAACAGACAATGGTACAGCTTATTGCTACCCTGAAGTCTTTGATGCTATGAGGTGATGCATCCTGGTAATCCACTAGACTACACCAAGCTGGCTGTGAGCTGGGTTAAGTGTGTATACCTGCATTATCAGCAAGGATCAACAGACAATGGTACAGCTTATTGCTACCCTGAAGTCTTTGATGCTATGAGGTGATGCATCCTGGTAATCCACTAGACTACACCAAGCTAGCTGTGAGCTGGGTTAGGTGTGTGAACCTGCATTATCAGCAAGGATCAACAGACAATGGTACAGCTTATTGCTACCCTGAAGTCTTTGATGCTATGAGGTGATGCATCCTGGTAATCCACTAGACTACACCAAGCTAGCTGTGAGCTGGGTTAGGTGTGTGAACCTGCATTATCAGCAAGGATCAACAGCCATTTGTTAAGCTTATTGCCACCCTGAAGTCTTTGATGCTATGAGGTATTCAACTAACCTGGACCAAGCTGGCTGTGAGCTGGGGCTGAGTGGTAATGGAATATATCTAATGGTGTTGGTGGTCGGGCAGTGGAAGGTTCAAACTTTGGTATAGGGGTGTGTCTCTCTGTCTTGGCAGGCGCTGTGACTGGAAGACGAGGTGCTGACTGTCTCAGGGCTGAAGATGAAACATTCTGGGTCGATTGTGGTCTTTTCATTGATGGCAGATGGAATGACTCTCTATCCTCATGATTCAGAGAGGTGGCAGGGTTTTCAGCTAAAGGGAAATAAAGAATTTTACATGATATTTATTAATGAACATGAAAACTTTACCACCTATATATGTGAAGGAATATCCCTGAAGCTGCATAATTTTTGTTGTTATTGAGAGATGTGTAAATACATGTTCAAACAGGCACACTAATATTTAGCATTTATTTCTATGAGTTACACAGCCACAATGGCATCATTTTTAATTGTCAAGAATTGTAATATCTTTTCACAGAACTAGGTGTAAACTATAATTACTCAATTGAAGTGTACTTCAGGCCCAGGAAATAACATGTTGACATACCTACAAGGACTCCAGATTATGATAAATGTCATTAGATCTGACATTTAGAAATGTTTTAGGAAATTAGATAAGCAGCAAACAAACCATTTCCTCTAATTGCCCGTTATCAAAACATATGTTATTTTATTCACTTCTGGGTCATACTTCCCTGAAAATCATATCTGATGAAAGTGCACTGGATCAAAGTTTCTGTTTCTATTTCAAAGAGGTTAACCTCTGCGGTTTCCTTTTAATGAGTGCAGAAAGCAACTAGTACAAAGACATTACTATGAGAATTAGAGAATATCCAGAAATATTTCATGGATGTGTTGCTGGAAATGGCTGACTCACTGCACCAAATCAAGTCTGAACTACACCATTGGCAAGTAATATTGAACTAAATCACTGGCAAGTTCAATTTGTTTTTACTGGTGAACATCAACTCACCAAAGTTTTGTCCATTAGTTATACATGCAGATCCTTATTATCAGTAAATAAGACTGTACATAAGAGAAAAGTTGGATATATCTAATTCAAGCTCTATACTTACCTTAACGTTCACTATAGTCAGATAACTCTTTTCTTAATAGGTGACAATGTATGCCCACTTAACTTTCACCTCTGACATAATATCATAATTTAATTTTAATTGGAATGGTTCCTTTTTCAAATATACTATTTCTTTTATACATTTTCCTTGTTTTTTAATCCTTAATAATGAATAATGAATTGTTCTCAATGCAGAATCAATATGTAAAATGTTAAAAATGTGTGAGATTGTTTCTATTTCCAGCATTCCACTCCACAAGTGTTGCTTGAGGAGTACTGTCAAATCTTTGGACAATCTCTGGGTACAAACATCTATTTACCTGTCATGATATTGACAATGTTCTGGTTGTAGGGCTCATTTAAGGACTTGACTGCCTGTGCTGTACCGAGTAAATCCCCTCCTAGAGATTCAGGCAATCTCCAGCGATTGGTTCCACCCACCTGATTACGAATACGATACCTGGGAGAGGTAGGATGCTGTAAGGAGAGATATTATCAAATAAATCACTGATCAGAGATCTGATACTGCTTAATAATGGTAAATTGAGTTGATAACATAAATAATTTGAACTTGTGAAATGTTACCAATTAACTTGAATGAAGAGTTCATTTCAACGCATATGTGGTTCGTTTGGATTATCAATCAAACAAAAACAAAAATTTATGTACAGTATGAGCTATGGTTTGATGGAGGCACATACGAATATTCACAACTTTTTAGTTTCTTCAATGGAATGAATACAAATTTATTTTTGTGCTTAAAAATTGGCCTAATTGGCCACAGAGGGCATGACAATGAGCACATTCACATACCTTTATATTATTGGTAATGCTAATATGCTTAAGACACTTAAGCCGTATTTTGTACATCTGTTGTTCCCGAACTAAACTTTAATTGGGGAGGGGGTGGATGGGGGGGGGGAGGAGAATTGAATACATACCCTGGGTGGTTGTCTCCCATCCACTACAACACCCATTAGGGCTGTATATGGAGCAGCTTGCAATGCCCTGAAAACCAAGAAAGAAAAGGCACTGAAGGTTTAGTAAAAGAGACAAAAAACAATCTATTGAAGTATAAGACATAACACCCATATCAGACCACTAGATTATAGATCTTGTGCAAGTATTTTGTTTTTTAGAACAGTTGTTGGAGGCATTCTGTATTTAACACACAATAACAGATTCTTTCATTCAATTTCTTTAAAGATATAAATCTGTTTTCACAACATCTACATTTCCCAAATTAATTAGCATGTAAAGTTTGTCAAACTAACATAATTCCCCGTTCTAATGCACACAAAGAAATATCAAAACTATCCCCTTCATGATCATACTTAAATTGTCAATCAGGTACAACTAACCAGAGAGCCAATCAGCTTTGAGATTCCTTGCCATACAGTCTGCTCAAAATGCCAAATTTGTCCAAGAATTATGTGACAATAAGAAAGGATCAGAGATTCCCAACTCTCCCTCGTGAGCATTAACCAATTAATTCACTTTTGAGGATTTAACAGTATAGAATTTGTATTCTAAAATGTTTCAATATCCAGAAAGAGCAGGCTTCTTCCTATGTGAAACATAGACACATATAGTAGATGTATGAGCCAATGGAGATATTCTATTACCAATTTTTAGCTAACAAATCCATTCTGCCATCAACCATCCCTTTAATATTTGTTATAAATGAATGAGAAATTACATGACTTTATTTATTCACTGTAAAATAATTTCACAACCTACTGACAAAACCAGTCATATAGTATAAATCACATAGAATATGGCCAAGTTTTGAGACCATTTGAGACAACCTGTTGACCCCTTGCACCAATCATGACCATCATGTACAGTATATTCTTCCATGCACATGTCACTAGACAGCCATCTCATTGACAATCATGTGTCTAATATTGGCTTCGTGGACTCAAGAGATTAATAACAAGTAAGCCTTGTATGAATAAACCTCTCTATGAGTATGAGGGTACTTCACACAATTAAGGTCACTGAAATGAAAGGAAATATATCTGAAAGGCTTGAATAAATAGAAAGCACTGCTTTTGTTCAAAAGGAAAACGTATTTCATTCATTCATTTCTACTCATTCAAAAGATATGGTTATCATGGTTTCTATTTAGTTAATTTATGTTTTGGGGAAAACAGAACTTAAAGAGCTCATGTGTTAAAACTGTCCTTTTGTAAAAGTATCAGTATCCATGTTTATGGTCATGCATGTTGCAACAGGTGTATATATATATATCATGCATCTTTGCGTCAGTGCATTCGCACATGTGGTCCAATTTCCTTCAATGGTGAGCACTTCCTTCATTGCCATTAGTAAGAGAAGATGCACTAACTGCTGTTGTTGAATATTTTATGAATTTGCTCTCTCCTTACTGCCTACAAGTATGGGGATCTGTCATTATTTAATTGCAAGTGTATAATTAATTTATTAAGAAGGCAAGGTCTTAGAGTATTTCTTGTTTTATTTTAAATGTTTGTTCTGTGAGCCAGCTTGGACTGTGTATTTTGGGAATTGTATATACTAATTAATTTGGATACTTGTATCACAATTTATGGCCACTCTCGCAGACATTCCCAGGATGCCTACATGCTGGTGTTCATGTTATGGTTACATTAACTTAACATGTTTCAGGTATCTATCTGTATTGTATTAAAGACATTTTTATCAAGCACTGGTAATTCTTGAAACGTGTGAACTTAAAGTGGTATTCGACTTTGTGTCATGATGTAACATCATTTGATTTCTTCAAGTTGCAGATAGTCTGTACAAGGCTTACATAGACTATAAGCCTAGCCTATGCCTGTATCATAAGAAATTGTTTTGTTTATTAATAATCTACATACTAAGTCTTGGGTGACAAAATGTCACTTAAATGAGTAAATTCACCTAACTGTAATGGTGATTCTTGACACTGGGAAAGAAGATTGAACCTTTTCAAATTAATGATGTTTGTTAAGATATGATTCTAATTGTTATCTAAATGTTGACTACCATCCTAGGGCACTTCAGAATGTAGCATGGTATATTTTACTGTCTTTATTTTGTGGAGACATGTATGTATTGGTTGTGGTATTTGTCCAACAGCAGGAATATGTTTAAACAATATATGCTACATGGATTTTAACTGGTAAGTTCTCTTCATATCTTTAACAGTCTTTGCACATGTATGTGTAACACAGAAGTACTTTACTGTTCATACATATAATTTTAAAATTCTAAAAGGCCTTCATGGTAATCGGTTATAATGGTAGTCCACTTTGTCCCTGGTTTGATGTAGTGATATGTGATCAGTATGGCCAAGTGAATTACCGTCTTGGGTCTGACTCGAACGCATTAATGTTGTAACTTTTAATATTTAAAGAGTTAACAGAGAATTCTTTCAGCTTCCTCATTGCATTCATGAGTAACAGGCATTAGTTCAAAGCAGTTTTCATGGCTTTATGTTTTCAATTTTGAAGATACCTACCTAATAACATTAAGATTTCTTTAATTATATTTATATAATATTTTATATATTATATAGGTTTTTTTTATTGCAGAGGCAATTTGTGTTTGTTTGTGTTGACCTAAGATAATAAACTGGTGACTGTCAACCCCTGGTGTTCACCTTCCTTTATTCGTTTGACAAATCTACATCCGACTATACCTATCCCTCTGGGGTCCATTTCAGTAAGTTGATGCCTTTCTGCACCAATTCTTGACTGATGTCAGGTAACTGTCAATAGTAAAAGTAACAGCCAATATGGCAATAAAACTTAGTCCAATATGTATATAGCCTAGTACACATGATTCCCTAGTCACTTTCTAAGTTTCTGAGCTTGATTAGACTGGGTCTACTACCATAAAATATGACCAAACAATTCTGTTCTAAGCTTATTTATGCATAAATCTATTCCTTTTCACCAGACAACCACAACAAAGACTGCGAGTGTTGAGTAGCACTTGCTAAAAAAGGTATTATTTAAATAGTTGCCTAGGCCCGGTTATTTCACTCATGACTTCAGTCTAAGCCTAAGTTTGGACCTAAGAACCTATGGCCTGGTGCCAAAGACTCATAGCCAATACTGGGCAATAGGCTTAAATTTTTAGGATAGCCTAGGCCTACATGCTACAGTTGAGACTACTGTACCTTATCGCATGGGCTATGTTAATTGCCACAACAGTTTTGACATAGCCTAGGCCAAAAAATATTTCTAGCAGCAGATGGGCCAAAAATAATTAAAATTAATGTAATAAGCACAACTTAAAAAATATATCAAGGAAACAGTGGCAGTATCAAATAGTAGGCTCAATTACCTGCTGTACGATAAGGCTGCTTGGGGTGCTGTTGGAGGAGGGGATGGTAAAAATGGAAGTGATCCATCTGTTCTGATAGTGTTAGCGCGATTTGGCAGCAAGACTTGCGTCATGGTTATTTTCTGATGAATATCTCCCTACTTAAATGCAGAATTTAATTTTCTTTTCCCTTCCAACATTCGAATATCACGTTAACCTACGGGCGTTTGCTACATGCAAACCACCACTACTTGCTGACACGAACCTTATTTCTTTACAATGCTTTGAAAAGCAGACGATACATAATGTAAACAACGTGACAGGTATAGTATTGATTTATACACAAGTACAATGCAAGTCGAAATAAATGAAAGTGGTGCTGCTTATATGCCATAGCAACGGTCGCTATGAGACGCCGTGGGTACCAGGTGGTCTATGCATCCACTTCGGTACATGTTTGCACCGGTGGGTGGTGTATTAAAACACAAATACGTTAAATCTAGCCTGCATTGAGATTATTTATTACCGAGGAATACTAAGTCAACGTATTTTAGTAATCTGTGCCGGGTTTATAGGGATGCTACATGTATGTTTGTAGTTTTTTCCCCCAGAAATTCGCCAAATTGAGAATGACAGGGAACAGCTGTCCGTAGCAGTATCAGATAGTACGAGGGTTAAGGAAATTCGTCATTCGAACATGCGCAGAAACTGACTTAGCAAGTTGTGGCTACCACAACTTGCTCGGAAAGATGGTATCGAAAGCTCATCGAGATGGCGCTTTCACACGCACATCAGCACGTACGCCAAATGATATGAAAACATGAACTCTTTTCTGTGTGTAAAGACGACGATATTACATTATATGAAAACCGAAATTTGGTCTAAGAGGGGGGGGGGGGGGAGGCCTGGGGAGGGGTGTTCTAGTCAATATAGGGGAGATCAATTAAAACCATTCAATTAAATCGGTGTGCCCGTGTGTATCTGTGTGTGTCGGTGGGGTGGGGGAGGGCGGGGGTGGCAAAACACGCGCATTAAAAATTCGATCTCTAAATTGCATCACCCTACCCGCTCTCCGTCACAAAATCTTACCCAATGTTGCGTATTTTTCGCACATCATACGGAGGATAGATATAGCGTAGTATTACATACTTTGATACTATGGCACTAGGTCTTACCGATCCGCGTTGACGGAACTGCATTTGTAACGAACGATATAACAACCATGAGCTATGACACAATCAACTTAACTTTATGCTACAAATGATCAAAATCAACTGCTATCCGCCCGCTCAGTTAATTCCCAACAGTCTAACATATGAAACAATTCAATAACACTCTAACGTGATCTGCATGGCCAAAATCTCTCAATTGATATCCGATTGTCGTATTCATTATTTCCATGAAAAGGGATTCATTGTTTGATTGGGTATTTACAAGTCTTACTGTAAGACGTTGCAGAATAATAATATATCAGCATACTGGACATCGCGTTGCTCTTTTATTCTCAATAATATATGTTAGTAGAATGTTCATCACTGTTTAATTCAATCCAGCAGCATTATTCATGATTCAGCCTTGAATGCAGACAGTGGCGGAGCGTCCATATTGTCAGGGGGCGGATGCCCCCCCCCCACCCTGACGGACTCAAATGGACTGCTGGCGCCCTTTTCAGCTTTTTACCACTTTTTACTTATTCGCGATTATTTACTTTTTTATTGGGTTCTCATCTACCTATTGACATTTGTCACATTTTGTTGGCGATGACACTTATTTATTCTTCGTTTATCTGCTAATTACACAAGGCCTGGAAAGGGTAATTTCGGCGATCTAGGGAGTATCTTTACTCAAAAAATGTCTGTACGCTCCGCGCCAACCTGTGCAGGGGCGTAGCGAGCGGGGGGGTGTGGGGGGGGGGGGTGTCACACCCCCCCCAATAATTTGGTCGCTGTCGGCAAATTTTGGGTCTGTCGGCAAAAGGAGAAAAGGTGAAGAGAGCGGAAGGGGAAGAAAGAAGGAAAGCTGAATAGAGAAAAGGAGAACGGGAGCTTCTTCCGTGCCAAATTTGACTTAAAATATGCACCAGATTGCATCTAAGGACGTTTCAAAACTAAAAATTTTCCAAAGGGGAGGGGTAGACCCCCTACCCTTAGACCCCTCCCCCATTTCAGTCACCACTTCCAGATCCGTCGGCAAATCAAATTTGACTTAAAATATGCACCAGATTGCATTTAAGGAGTTTCAAAACTAAGAATTTTCCAAAGGGGAGGGGGACACCCCCTCCCCTTAGACCCCTCCCCCATTTCAGTCACCACTTCCAGATCCGTCGGCAAATCAAATTTGACTTAAAATATACAGCAGATTGCATCTAAGGACGTTTCAAAACTAAAAATTTTCCATGGGGGAGGGGGACACCCCCTCCCCTTAGACCCCTCCCCATTTCAGTCACCACTTCCAGATCCGTCGGCAAATCAAATTTGACTTAAAATATACAGCAGATTGCATCTAAGGACGTTTCAAAACTAAAAATTTTCCAAAGGGGAGGGGGACACCCCCTCCCCTTAGACCCCTCCCCCATTTCAGTCACCACTTCCAGATCCGTCGGCAAATCAAATTCTCCACACCCCCCCCCCCCCAACAAAAAAACCTTCGCTACGCCCCTGAACCTGTGGTGGCGCTCCGCTTAGATAGCGTCGAAAGCACCCCTACAGACCATTCTCGACCCCCTGACCAATAACCCTAGCTCCGCCACTGAATGCAGACGAATAAGACGGAACACCCTACCTCTCATTTATGTTGGTATTATGGCACGAACGATTAGGTTTATCAAGACGGCTGGCGACAGAAATGATACAGTAATGATATAACATATATCGAATTTCAATCCGTTTCAACTTAATAGTAAGGGTAACCGTACGAGACTCGCAATTTTTACGTAGTCAGAGTACACGACCTGAAAAGTCAGTATAAATAGTACATTAATAATGACACATTGCGACATACAATTTCAAAGTCATAGCAAAAACCGAAGGTGAATGAATAATAGTAAGACTGGTGCCAATATTTAATATTTAGTAATGAGGGATTGGGGCTCTCCCAGTCGCCACGTCTGACTTAAGTCATGGCGTAGATTTGGCGTTAATAACTGCCCTAATGCGTAGGTAATGTTAACATTGTTGCAGTACAGAAGATTCCTTTTGGGATTCCCACAAATGAAGAAAAGGAAGTATTGTAGAGTGCGATACTTTTTAATTTGCAAGCTTTCGAAATTAAGATGCTGAAGCTTCCTGTTTCATGCCGGTTGTCAACTGGGAAAATATTAGCTAAGACGGACGTGAATGAAATATACAGGAAAGGGAAGCTATAGAATTAAGTTTAAATATTACTCAATACTATAAAATCGGGGGGAGGGGGGTGATGATAAAGAAGATAAAATTAGAATACACTGTCAGCCAAAAGTGATATAAAACGAAAGAAATATAATGTCTCATTTTGATTGTCATGGGAGGAGATCACATGCTAGGAAAGGATGATCTAGTGATCACCCAGTGCAGGTTGCTAGGTAATACACACCTGTTTCGAATATCGTTGATCATTTCTCCGAAGCTGCAGTCACTTCAACTTTCAATGGAGGTGGCAATTAACGTGTACACTGTTGTGAAATATCTCTCTCCCCCCCCCCCCCAGGAGCCGTGTCGCTTTTCTAATTCCAAATCAATAAATGCCTTTCTGTCCTGCATTAAGCATCCCTTCACATTGGCTGTTTGTTCTCTTGTGTGTTTACAAACTGTTCCTCAAGCACATTGGTACTTCATTATGTAAACTAGAAACAAGACTGTCTCCCTGAAATTACATGAATTATGATACATGTTAATGGCATCTTCTTCAGTGGGGATACTCCTCCAGGCATGAGGAAATATGAAATATCTCATGCTAATACAGAGAACTTTAAGATGACATTGTCTCCAAATTCACTATTGTCATGAATTCACATGACTAATTGCAATATTAACTCAAATTCATGCATATCTCCTTAACAATGTTTAGAACATTTGCTGCTAAATGTGCTACACAAAGATAGGAATAAAAGGACAAGACTGTTTGAAATGAAGAATATAGTTTTTATTTACATTTGAATATCAAACCAAGCACAGATAGTAAGGGGATTAGCTTTCTTTCCACTCTGTTGGAATATTGACAATCCTATTAACAATCCAAATAGTGAGCAATGATTACATGAATACACATAAGTTTTGGGATGAGTTTGAAAACAAAATTATGTTTACAAGTATGAGTATGAAGATTGATTTGACATAAGAGCATGGATTCACTTTAAAGCAAGGGCGTAGGAACTGGGGGGCTGGGGGGCGCCAGCCCCCCAGTGAAAAATATGGGGGGCGGAAGTATCATTCCCCCCCCCCCCCCCGCTTCGCAAGTCAGAAATCACCTTTTTTCATTTCTCAATAAATGATAACAACATTCGTCATTTTACTCAGAACATTTTGGCAGAAAAAAATCTCATTTGGAGCACCAAATTGCATCTAAGGCCAGGTGAAAATGCAAAATTATTTACAAAATGGAGTGGGTGTTGAAGTGTGCTATATTGCACCAAATTGCATCTGAGGCCACCTGGAAATGCAGAAAATTTCCAAAGGGGAAGGGGGACAGCTACGGTCAATACCCACAACACAGTGCACATAGCCGCGATGGACATTTCAGGTCTAGATAAAATATAACAATGTATCACGTTTCATTACTGTTTGCATTTTGTAGCGACAAGAAGAAAACTTCACTTGCAAGCAACGGAAAGTTAACTTTTTCAAAAGTGCGGCACGCGGTATGGGGCGAGTCTTCAATGCCTTTAAGTCTGACAATTTGTCGATGCTAACATGAGAGCTAAATGAATATTTGTGGTAATTCTAGCATATTTGGAAGAACTACTTTCAAGATTTTGTTTCATTTTCTCTCGGTTTATTGTTTTATATTGAGACATATTTATATTTTTTTTAAGGGTTTTCACAATTATAAGCTACTGCAACCTTCTTGTGGGCACTCCTCTGTCTCCTTCTCTTTACAATTATTATGTGTATTATTATGTTACTGTACTTATTTCAAAAGTAACTGATATAATGTTCTTTGAATGAATGAATGGTTGAATGAATTAATGAATGATAGTAATATTAACAAGGACATATTTGTTACTGTGTTATGTTCTTTACTGAATTAGTACAGAGAGCTCATAGTAAGATGGACCTTTCAGTTCAATATTAAATAGCATCACACAGCAGAAGGTAAAGTTAAATTTATGATAATTATTGACCATTAAAAGTAATATCTCTAAGAGTACTACACAACTTATTGGTCTAATGTCTTCTCTTAGCAGACTGTTCAACTCCAGCAGTGACAAATATTTCCACAAGTATCTTGTGTATTGTTACATGTATTTCATCTTGAATTCATCCAATCATATAGTTAATTTTTTCCTTGTATTCATAGGATACCAAGAGAGGATCACACATTTCTTCAGACATAACGGGACAGGGTGCTCATCTTGCTGATTCTGGGGAGGACAGGCTCTAGAAAGTTGTACCACAGCTACCTGTCTAAAATACGGTGGATTTTATTTATTCTTGAAATGATTTCAGACTCCCTTTCCTTTAATTTCAAAGCAACATGGTTCTGTAGAATGAAAGGAGAAAACAGAATTTGCCAGTGACATGAAAAGAAACAGAATATTTCAGTGATAAATGGTTACATCAGAAATAAACATTACATGGCATAAGAAAGGAGATTCTCAATGGAAAGATACTTAGAGAAGAGGAACACAAAGATGGAAAACTTTGACCATTCTGTATCTCTGTAATTACTTGATGTGGTCAGACTCTCGACATAGCTATGATAAACCACTCCTGGCCGTTGTGGCAAGTCGACCAGTAAAACAATAATAGTACGCTATGTACTGCTTTGCATATAAATGTAAACAGTCATTTATAATGAAAATAGTGAGCTAATTGTGGTGGTCACATAAGTTACTTGGTGAAACACAGGATACCTATGCAGATCACATAAGAGACCTACTGTATGATCCTCTCATGAGGTAAAATATTTATTGTCACTTAAGAGGTTTGTTGTGGTGACATAGAATACTTATGATTGACAAATAAGGGATTTGTTGTGGTCAGGTAAATACTTATGATGGTCACATAAGAAATTTGTTGTGGTCAGGTAAATACTTATGATGGTCACATAAGAGATTTGTTGTGGTCAGGTGAAATGCTTATGATGGTCACATAAGAGATTTGTTGTGATCCAGTAAATACTTACATAAGAGATTTGTTGTGGTCAGATAAAATACTTAGTTTGTTCACATAAGGGATTTGTTGTGGTCAGGTAAAATACTTATGATGATCACATAAGCTACTTATGGTGTTCATTCCCTATCTTATCCTATACAATCATGTTATCTTGCTGAATAATTTACAATCTTTCAGAGGATTGAGTAATGGAAAGGTTTTACCTGTAAACTTGAGAATAGTTCCCTGGACACACGGTCAAACACAGTCTGTACCTCTTCTGCTGTGACTCCAGCCAAGATGTCACCGACTTCCTCTTCTGAATGAACATTAAAAAAGAAGAACTAATCAACAGGCTCAACAAGCAATGGTATTATCTTACCAAAAAAGACCAATCAGATGAACTGGAGTGTACTTGTATTATCAGATGAGAGTGGAGGAAGGAGAAGGAGTGTTTTGAATGGATCTGCATACCTGCATCATTTCCTTGTTACATCAGATGAGGGTGGTGGAGGGAGGGAGGGAGGTGTCTTGAATGGAACTGATTAGTTGCATCATTTCCTTCTTGTATCAGATGAGGGTGGTGGCAAAGGGAGGGAGGGGGTTGGGGAGGGAGGGAGGGAGAAAGGAGTGTTTTGAATGGATCTGCCTATCTGCATCATTTCCTTGTTACATAAGATGAGGTTGGTGGAGGGAGGGAGGTGTCTTGAATGGAACTGATTAGTTGCATCATTTCCTTCTTGTATCAGATGAGGGTGGTGGCAAAGGGAGGGAGGGGGTTGGGGAGGGAGGGAGGGAGAAAGGAGTGTTTTGAATGGATCTGCCAATCTGCATCATTTCCTAGTTACATCAGATGAAGTTGGTGGAGGGAGGGAGGGAGTGAGGTGTCTTGAATGGATCTGATTAGCTACAACATTTCCTTCTTATATCAGATGAGGGTGGTGGCAAAGAGAGGGAGGGAGGGAAAGAGGGAGGGAGGTGGTTTGAATGAATCTGACTACCTGCATCATTTGCATCCTCTACTGCTGGTTCTCCTGTTTTGCTCTCTGTCTCTATGGCCTCCTCTGTAGCAACTTCCAAGTCTTCTTCAGTAGTCATAACTGAAGCTCTACTCTCTGACGATTGTGGTGCAACATGGCGTCTGTAAATATCCTCTGGTAGGGCCTCATCTAAAGGAGGGGGGTGAGGTAGATTTGCTGGAGGTACAAGCTCAACTTCAAGCTGAAAATAGGCATATAGAGCATTAGGACATAAACAGACACCTAATGTTTGAAGATCTATTCAAAACATTTACTAGTATGTTTCACTTTGGGATGTGAAACTTACTACCAATAATAGTTTCTGGGTGTTACAATAATTTATTAAATACATTCAGCCTTCCAAAATATTCAAATCCGTGCATAAGATTCCATACAAAGAGTTTGGGCGTTATGACTAAAGAAATCATCAGACTGACTATAATAGTTGGAGACTTATACTCCAAACGCTGACATAGCAAAGTTCTTAGTTTCACAGATATACAAGTACATGTCATATGTTGGTCACCTAGAAATGAAATGTTTATGCTCTCAAATATGAGGTCCCAACCCTTGTTTAATTTCTCCATGCTTATAAAGCTTGTATAAAATGATAAGATTTATACAATCTCTACAGATACTTACATCAGTACTAATAACTTGCTCGGTTCTCTCACCATTAAACAAGAACTCATACAGCCTGTAGTGTTGGAAAAATCTAGGCAGGAGAAAGACAAAAATGTATCCAATTAATGAGGCTCACAATCACCAGCGTGGGCTTGGAAAGATCTAGTAATGTAAACATGAATGACAAGACTAAATATGCTACGGTGTCATTCTACATGTTAATCTTTTCTCAGGGGAGGACCCATGATGGCTTGAAAGACCCAAGGCCAACACCCTCTCCATGTTAAATCCTTTGTTAACCTCTGAACTTCCCTTAGAGGTTCAGGCCCCTTCCTTAATCAGTAGGAAACTGTTTAATATCTTATTATTTGTTAGCAAAACCTTCTCTTTTAAGCTATTCGTAAAAAAAAAAACTACACTATAATCAAAATATGCCTCAGGTTAAACCATTTGACTTCTAATTTTTTTGGGGGGAATTCTAGGGGAGTACCCCAGACCCCCCCCTCCCTTTACATGGGAGTTGGCTTCAATGACATGCCTTGTAGATCAGTCAATGCTACCCCGTTATGGCTAAAGAACTGGAGCATATTCAAATTAGCAACAACGCTTGAGTTGTCTGTAAGATGTTGATAGATGTGGGGCACCAAAGGCAAATAGAAGTTAAGCATACCCTCATGGTTGTGTTAAGAACTGAGTCACGGGTATAATGCGAGAGGGGATCAAAATAGGTATTTTGAGGTCATCTATTTTGGTGTCATGGTGCAGGTGTTTGTTTTCATTGTAACATTCATAGCGCAGAAGCATGGATATTCAGCAAACTATATCACTCATAGTAAGATCTACAGTTATGACACCATTATCAAATGTGACATTAGCACATTACATTTTACATGAGATGTGCATGTGATTCAGAGGACTCAAACTGAGACTGGACAAAGCAGGAATCAATTCCCTTGAAATGGGAATGATTTTCAAAAGCAGTTCCACATACGAGATGCACCATGGTTTAAAAAGTGTCACATGTCCATGACGCACACCCACACCCTCGTTCTACTCCATGAGGCACGTCTTGTCATCTGAAGCTGACTGTAATGTCATAAACCCGCTATAACAATGCATGAATTCGCTGATGCAGCCAGACGATCCTGCTTAGACTCAGCCAATAGTATCTGTACATGTGATGTGTTCTTCATTGGCTACTCATCATTGAAGCACTTAATGACAAAACTTACGTGGAAGATAAGAATTTTATGAGAGATGTTGCTATGGTTACATCTTAGCAAAACATTCTCTTTTAAGCTATTCGTAAAAAAAACCCCGCTATAACAATGCATGAATTCGCTGATGCAGCCAGACGATCCTGCTTAGACTCAGCCAATAGTATCTGTACATGTATGTGTCCTTCATTGGCTACTCATCATTAAAGCACTTACTGACAAAACTTACGTGGAAGATAAGAATTTGACGAGAGATGTTGCCATGGTTACATCTAAGAAATCAAGCCCTCCATTCTGCTCATCTTTGGTACCAATACCAACCAGCATCTTCTTCAGTTCAGTCAAATTCTCTTGCAGAGATAACTTATTTGCTGCAGATTAATGTAAAGACGACCGTATCAGTCAACAGTATGGTGACAACAAACATTAGATCAGGGCAGCAAATAGAATAAACTGTATTGAGTATGGTAACAATATTAGATGACAAGGAACAAACAGAATAAAAATGTTTTAGATCCCTTTCTGTACAAGAGAATGAGATTTGACCAGAAATGTCCCTAAACTAAAGGTGCTAAAATCAAACTTATGGCATCATTTTTTCAGGTTTTAAAATGTATTGTGACATCTGATTCTTCATGCTATCTATTAGAGAAACAAATTTATGTCAAATCACAGATTTTCTTTTTTCCTTTTTCTGCTCTCAAAAGAAAATCTTGCTAGTATAGGTGCAAGCAGTGTGAAGGACTGCTTAACTCAGTTTTTAACTGGATGCTTTGTTTCATTGGTGAAGGGTCCACCCATTTTGGCAGAGACTGCTGGCTGGTTAAAGTCTTAAAGTAAATATTTCAGGCTGACGTTATTTCCTTACCTTTGATGTTTTCAATAAGTATGTGATGGACTGTGACCAGACCAGATATTTGCTGCTCATTCCATCCCTGTTCCTTCCCCCACCAGAAACCTGATACATAAAAGTCTAGCACTGCAGCATCTTGAAGAATGGTATCATGATCTGGCAAATCTAATATAACAGCCAGTTTCCTATCAAGACAACATAAAAACAAAGATATTGTGAACTATTTATTTCCACATGACATCGCACAACATTCCAAAATGTGAGGTAGGGCCATTCTAAGCTTAAATTAGAACAAATGCAGACAAGGGACAAAGGGACTTACATATTATAGTTCATGAGTTATTAACTTGAGCACAGAGTACACTTCATGACACCAACAAGATACAGAGGATTTTAGATTTAAGATGACTTACTTCTGAAGTTCTTCTGCTGTTAATGGTATCAGCTCTTGCATCTGAGAATTACTAAGCACTCTCCAGGCCAAGGAGGTTTGCTTCTCCAGACCCTTAGCATCATCATCCTGTCAAATGAAGGAACATACATTACATGGCACTGAATGAATTTAATGTAATCACAAAACCAATAGTAGGAAGTATACCAACATGCATGCCTGGATATGGGAGGCGATGCATTCTTCAACATACACATACTGGTCATAAACAATGTATGCACAGTAAACATTATGGAGCTGAAGCTTCACTCTACAACTGCCTCTATAGATAGCACATATTGTGGAGATACCGAATCCCAGGCTGTCGACAATAATCTTTGTACATAGTGTAACAATGTGCTTTGTACAACCATTAAGTTAAATAATAGCATGTCATGATTTTGAAAGAGAATATTCATCAAATGATCATCAAAGTATTTAAGTTATGTTGGCTGGCTCTTCAACTAAATATGTTTTGTAGTTGTCATTTCACACAGTCTTGTCTTGCACTTAAAACACTGTTGGTCTTCATGCCTCGGTGCAGTATTTTGAAGATTAAATAAAAGCTCCCTCTATCAATGCTGGTTTACAGCATTGTGTTTTCATGTCCTTGGATTACCCATTGAGCTTGGTGGCAATAACAGAAGTACATATAATTTGTTTTAAACTGTGACCAGTTAATGAACAACATTTTATGCTACTAGTATTAATAGTGGGTATGAAATTGATGACAACAAGGACATTTGGAATTTGTGTTAAAATAGCTATTCCATTTTCTTTATATCAAGCATAGAAAAGCTCATTCATTCCCTGCAGTGATATGAACCCTATGGCTACAAAACATCTGAATTTGCCCAGATATGTTCTGTTTACTAGCCTTCATGGGCATCCTGGTGATATAGATATGCCATAGTTTCAAAAATGGCGATAACACCTTAGATAATTGATGGAGAATACTTGCTCTTTCCTGTGAAACAGACTCACCAGAACAGCCATATGATCCCCATACCTCCTTGTACAGCAGCATATCATGTGTTGCACTTATAGAAGGTACTGCATCCTCCTTTTCCTTTTTTACAACACAATATAACTGGTTAACAATGGGATACCACCTCTGCCTGATATTTATAAGTATCCCCCCCCCCTTCCCCCCAAAAAATGCTAGATAGTCATGGTTTGTGTTACTTCTAAATGCTTTATATCAGCTGTAACTTTTTTGTAATCTTAACTTTAAGCAGGGGAGTAACCTAAGGTTTATGGAAATAAATAGAGGATTAAAGCTTCTACGAAACTAATTCTAGAAATCATTAGCGTGATTAAACCTGGGACAAAAACATTGACATTTAATTATACTGTATACGTTAGGCTACGGCACTGACAAACATGCATGACGCCAAAAAAATTCGCGGAATAGGGTCATGAGGCAAAGTTGTATATGACTAGAATTAGCGTACATGGCAAACTTTCGGCAAAAACAAATTACAACGCTGTATTTGAAGCAACAACTGTCAGTAAAATCTAAAAAATACAATTCGTACACTGATACTATGCCAATCTACATCTTTGTATGCTTCAGGTCCTTTCCCCACAATCTGGACAGAGATTTGCGCTGTTTTCCCTTTCACTTTTTTTGCAACAGTTGCGGACATCTTTGTTGCCAAGTAACGATATGGTGGCGCTAAGTTGAAACACGTTGGAGGCAACACAAGTTTTATTTTGGAAATTGCAAGGTTCAATGCTAACTGAAATAAAATGAATTACCATTCTTAACCCCAAAAATATTGCCAACATATAGCACTGTCTCAGTTTATTAAGTTTTGTGTTCAAAGTTTTCTAATATTCCGTGATATTCCTAAAAATCACTCTACACACAAAGAAACTAATATAATATCATTAATACGAGCTTACTTACTCTGTTCTTGGCAAACGATGGAAGGCCTATGGTAGCGACAGACTGTCTGCGATGAAGTCTCGGAGCTAAGATGGTACTTGGGTCACTCTATAGGGGAAAGGTAACAAAAAATAATGGCAGTATAAACGTTGAATTAGTGTGGTGCTTAGCCGGATGATCAAATGTTCTTTCAACAGTTACGGTACATTTCTACATTATTTATATATTATATTAGTAAGCAACATACCCTTTTTGGTGCATTCTACAAATGAGATATGAGCAAACACGAATAACGTATAACTTCAGCAATTTTACAATTGTTGCTCTGATATAGCCTAATATGGGTCGTCTGAAATTTTAATGTAGCCTATATATATATATATATTTCATTTTTAGCTCAGCTAAAGTTCAAGTTGTAGGTCGTTCTATTATTGTATGGGTGCAATTTTCTTGACCTATTTTGGGTCAGCACCATTCAAACGTGATATCCACAACATCTGAGCAGGGAATACTATTTTTTTTGTATATTCGTTATTATTACGTGAATGAAAACTTATAAGTGAGTAAAGGCCTACTGAAGATTCTTTGTTTTTGCAATGGGACATAGTTTATCCCAATAGTAAATGGTATTACGATCTATTGCATAAAATAAGTTCGTGACAATAGTTTCACTTTGAAGGAAACTTCCCGGAATACGACAATACCGGGAAATTTTAGGGACTAACAAGGGACGGTTCGGATACACCCTACAGTAATTAAGGCTTACAACCGTTGAATGATCAGTCCAATTCGGGGAAAGGTTACAATACTTTTTCATGATATCTTACAAGGATAGCATTGGCTCATACCCTATCATGATGAAGTAATCCATCAACATCAATACAGTTTTGCAAAGTTCTGGTTTAAAGATACTATACAAATGTAGCTCTGTATTATAAGTATTCACGGCGCAGACCCTAGCGGTATATAGCATTTTGACTTTTAAAATGCGATCATTATTTATAATTTATTTTTTTATCTTTATGTATTTTTTTCAAGACAAATGTTTATAACGTTGTAACATTGTAACAAGCTATATCTGCGACGGAACATAAGATAAGGCAAGGAGAAAAAGGGAAATGGGAGGTATTTAAGAAATGTCACAGTTATCCCGCTTAAGTCTTATATTTTTCGCACAAACAAAAATGGATAAACTGCTCATAAATATTGTCCATCAAAACAATTTATCAATTTAGTTGAGGCTTGGCTACGCTTCTGTAGCGTTGTTGCCTTTGTTTAACTTACCATCCCAGCCGTCGAAATGTGGCCAAAAGTTTGTCGCCTTTTCAGATTTGGTCTTCTCGCCATGATTTGATCTCCTAAGAGTAAACAGAAAGTCTCTTATACATGACCGGACAAGGCGCGTATATCCAGCCATGTAGTTCTTGGTAGTGTGAAGAGGCAAATGTATAATTAACGCCTGTTTTAATGACTTTTCATGTCACAGTAAAAGATCAAACGGCCCAGGAGCGCAACCGACTCTTTTTTTTTGTAGTACAGGTAAGATGATGTGTCGTCCAGGGGAGGGGTGTCTCTTTCTCTTATAATTTTTGTTGTTGTGGTAAATTGTGCATAGATGCAAAATGTTTCATTTCTGGGCTTGAACCCCAGAAAGATGCTTGGCTGCACCTCTGCTATACCCTGTCTCGATTTGGATTTTCTTTGGCGGGAGGTGGGCACGGAATTTGTCTTATAACCGTTCCAGAGCCTAGGGGTCAAAGGGGACGGGAACCTCTTGGTAAGGGGAAAGTTAAAATCAAAATGGTTCTGTCATTCCCCATCATATTAACTACATTTGTGTACGGTAGTACAACTTTAAGTTTTGCCAATGTGTACGACTTTACGTGCGTGTAATTTTTGTTTGCCGTCAAAATCTCGTCACCGAAAATTTCTGTGGGGGGATGCAATTTCCCCCTGCTCCCATTACCCCTCTGGATACGCCACTGCTTTAAACATAGATATCTTTAAAAAAAATCAAATAGAAATTTGTATTCCTTCTCAATTTCTTATACTTTCTTAAGTCATTGAATGATGATTTTGAGTAGACTCATAGAGTAAGCCTGCGTTTGTGTGTTTGCGTATATTAATTGAATGATAAAGGTATGAACACAATACTCACATCAAATATATCGATCTTTATGATAAATAAATATCAGGCAAAGAAAGGTACAAAATTCTAGACAACGTACTGTAAAGATTAACCGTATGAGCATGGTTAACAACGGTTCGGGTAGGTTAACTTTTCATCCCGCAGGCAAACGCTTATATACACAATAATTCAAAGCTAAAGATATCTGAAAAGGTCCTTTACCTGAAGTTAACCTTTCTGGTCTCTCCCGGTTCCTCAACTATATATGAGGCTTTCGTTTGTTGATATTATGTGGACTCTCCTCCTCCTATACCGAGTCAGGCTATCAGCTGAACGGAATGCTATGCTATCGATAAATGCTGTAGGCCAATACTGCTGTTTGTTCCTCTTGTGCCGTTTAACAGAGAAGAAGCACTTGTTGCAAACTATGTCTTCAAGTCAACATTCTTAGTAGTTTATACCCTTACAGATCAAACAACAACGTAAATCGGTGCCTTCACATGTGTTACCAGGCGGCAGTATATAGTGAGAACGGTGTCTCAGCTTTGAGTCTATTTACTCAAGTGATTTACCTGGTTCTGACCGAGTAACAAGTTGTTACTAATCACAAATCGAACAACAAAACTGAACGAACACAAACACAGGAGCCTTAACTGCTGGTACGTTTGGCCATATTACAGTAAGATACCGACGGAATTGATCATATCGATCGGTTCAGGCTGTTACTATCGATTCTGAGGACAAAATCACTGACCATTTGTTTCACTTTTGTCTGAGGCGTGTCTCTTTCATTGGCTAAAGTTTCACCCCTGCACCTGTAACGGCCAGAGACACGGTGCCTTTAGTAGGAAACAAAGCATGTCAATTCGTGCAAGTGTTAACTATTGCATTTTTTCTCACATATTGCAAATTGAGTCTTCGTTGAAATTGATTACCAAATAACACGACATACTCTCCCCAACTCTCGGCACACTCCTTAACCAGTTTATTATCCTGACTGATTGCCTTTAGACTTAGTTGTATAGCTTTGCATCAGACTAAACTTAGTTAAAGACATGTGTGGGATAAACAATACTAAGACATATTAAATTGAGCTTAAGCTTAAGCTTAAACCCAAAATAACCCATTGGTCACTGTTGACAACTACTACAAGAATGAGTTATGAAAGAAAGAAAAAAACCCCCAGAGGACCGTGTTTGTGTAGTGCCGGTGAATGATTTATATTTTGAGGCCGAGAATTGAAACGGAAGCCAAGGTTAACTGATATTTTCTTAGATATCGAATGTGTTTGTTTTCTCCTTTCTTTCGATTTGCTTTCCACTCGTGTCCATTTTTATTACTTTGGCACAATTCGTTTTGGTTTCCCGAAAGATAAAACTATAGAATTACTCCGACCTTGCACAATTTTGAGTGGGGGGGGGGGGTGTGTTCGGATTGCAAAGTCGGCAATGTCTATAACGCGGATCGCAAAGTTGGTAATTACTATTACGGTTAGATTCGTTCGACACGGCAACATACGGAAACGCTGTACTCAAAGCCGACGACTTTGTTGGGTACAAATCCTTTGATCAGCGATGGCCAGACCGTCAATTCTCAAAAAAGGTCGTTATTACTAAAATCGTAGGGTCTGAACTCTTTGCTAAAGTTACAGGAAACATTCAACAGGTAGAATAACATTATCAAATGAATATTAAAATTAAAATGGTACTATTTCATTAGTAAATGTTGAAAATATTATGTACTTAACATGCCATTACATGTTAAATAAATATGTTGTGTTTGATACAGAAATTGTTAACCTCCTATACAATAGTCAATGAACCTGAAGCTTTGTAGATTATTCCATTATGTTGATAGGGGGAACGTAAAACTAATATGGAAATGTATCTATGACGAAATAAATAAAAAGCATGTTGACGTCTAAGGAATACATTTATATTTATTGTTTCTGAAATAAAGTTTTCATTTAACTTCTCGGATATGTAAATTACATGCATGCCAACCTTAACGCACACGTCTTGTGAGAAATCTAACACGAAACATGTTGCAATGTGAAGATGTTTCTACAGTTTAGGGTTTTCCGATCACACTGTTATATATTTATGTACTGTACACTAGATATTGTTTTTATAATATTCTGTCTGCCAGTTGTAAGTACCCGTATAGTTGTTATTGGCAGCAGTGGCGGAGATTTCTTGTCAGAAGTGGGGGGGGTTGCAGGCCATTGATGAAATAAAAAGTCATAACTGCTGGCTCACTATCTAAGTGGAGCGCCACCATAAGTTGGCGCAAAGTGCACAAGAATTTTTTGGCAAGTATTGCCTCCCAGTTTGCAGTAAATGGCACTGCCCAGGCCTTGAAAAGCTGCATTTAACCAGGGGCGTATGCAGGATTTTCTAACCCGAGGGGGCGCGAATTACTATCTAAGCGGAGCGCCACCATTTGGTTGGCGCGCAGCGTTCAAGCAAATTTCTGGTTTTAGTACCCCCCAGATCACCGGAAATGGCACTTCTCGGGCTTGAAACTGACCAACCATATGTATACTTTTGCCTGAGAATCAAGTATTTCCAAATACTTTTTTCTCATCTATAACCTTTTTGAAGATTGTTACCAGTCACACATCATGTTTGACTTCATCACGTATCCTGTGGATCATTGCTTTTGTAGGTGATTCTTCATCGCGGCCCACAATACCCGTCAGCCCCACTGTTCATAATTTGAAAATTCACAATTCTCGTGAATAAATTCACTTCAAAACATACCCATAATGTTGCACAAAATATCATCTGTGGACAACCGATATAGAAAAACCTCCTTCAAACCCTAACAGACGGGTCAAAATTTCACGAGTATGATGAAGTATGATGAAGATTGTTGGTCGGGGAATTTTCGAAAATTCAGACGGCTACTAAAAAATTTCGCTGAAGGAAATAAATATATACCAGATATTTGCGAAACCGAACACTACACACATCGACAGTTTTGAGCATGGGCGCTGATCAGTCTTGGATAATGGTGGTGACGCGTGTCTGTTCTCTGACACTATCTAAGCGGAGCGCGACCATGGGTTCGCTCGTAGCGTACGATTTTTTGGGGGCAAATATACCTCGCAGGTCGCCAGAATAACACTTTCCAGACCTAATGATGCTCCTAAACCTCTTTAAGTTTTAGATCTCATGGCTTAGAAATTTAGTTGGAGAAATACATGGGCGTCTGCAGAAAGAAAATCAGAGGACAAATAATCCAAGTAGACTTTTGCATATACGATGGGTCTAGGGTCCTCTCCCAGAAAACAAATAGAGACTGCCGCAAATGCGATTTCAGTCCTATATTTAACAACTGTGGATAAAATACAATAAAATGAGAACTGCTGCATGTCATTTGCACAATGCTGGATCAAAATGCGCCAAAGTTCAATACACTGATGTGTTACTATAATGAAAAGCAAATTTTTTCGTTTTTTCATGTTGTATTCTCAACTTGTAAATAAACGGTCACCATGGATTATATAGCCTATCGGCCGTATCCAACAACTTTTTCTGAATCGCATGCGCTCTACAGCTGCAACATATAGGATACAGTAAAATTCATTTCAGTGCAGTTTTCTCGCGTGGGTGCAAAATATTCTGGAGTACCGTATGTTGTTTTATTAGCTGTCCTTGATACTCTCAGGCAGTTACAGCATAATAGTTCTACACTAACCATATCACAGGTTTACATACAGGAGCAAAGTCTCAAACCTAATTTACATTTGAGTTCAGGTGAGTTTTCACATGATTCAAGTGAAGTTTCCAAACAATCTACAGTCATCACATACTCCAAACTTTGCCAAAATAGTCCTAACTCCTAAGGTAGTCCCCTACAACACAACCATTGTAATTATCAATTCATGCCTAAAAACAATAAGACTACATTTTTGCCAAACGGTGCTGTGTAAAACGTAAGGCACGTGCGGCGAAATCAACCGCGCATTGATAGTGCCAAAGCGCGCTAGCCTAGCGACAGATTTCGACACTCATATTGCCTACGTACATGTACTTAGAAACACCTCGTTGAAGTTGGCAAGTGTATACAGTTCCAAAGCTATTCAACAGCAACAAAACGTTATTTTGTGTATGTCTGTTGTGGGGTGAAGTTAGCGCTATGAGCTACAAGTTCCAATGCGCAAGGTGGGGGAAAGGGGCTAGAAATAATGTGTGGGTCAATTCTAACTCAGTTTTCGGTCGTTAATTGTTCATGTAGCCTACCAGGTAAAAGGTTGAAATGACTTTAACAATTTCAAATTTAATGATTTGATTTATTATGCCATTTGGAGCACATAACATAGGCTATAACAGAACATTACTGGCAAAAATTAGGGGGGGTTGATTGTGTGGGCCAACCCCCCTCTTCAAAAAGTGGGGGGGGGGTTAAAACCCCCCAACCCCCCTGTTTCTCCGCCACTGATTGGCAGAGATGAACGCAGAGACGTGATTTTTAGCCACAAAACGACTAGTTGACTGAACTTTGTAGCGTTCGAAGAAGTACAAAACAACTCCAGAAGAGATTAAATAGTCAAACACACAATTGTAGTTTCCTTCAAAAACAATAAAAGTGTTTATTTAATCAACGCTTCTTATCGGGAGGTGGTCAGTGTTGTAATCATGCAGATCGAAAAAACATGACAAAATATCAATATGATATTTCGCAATCGTACAGTAGCACGTAACAAAATATCTCCTTATAGGTTAGAGGACTTGCTTAGTGTACACGTGTATATATATACGAGTTAAACAGTTAAACAAAGTAGGTACATAAAAGATAACAAGAAAAACAGTCCAGGCAAAAGTGGACTTTACCAACAGTTGTGTCCCTGATCTTATGAAACAAAGTTGTTCAACTTTGCACCCAAATGAAGGTTAACTAGACTAATATCACAATTTAAACTGGTATATGTCGATTTGTCAAGCTGATGCTTCTGTCGGTTATCACGTATAACTAATAGGCTGTGAGATTTAAACCATTATAGCATTCAAACAATCATATAAAAATATGTTTTATAGACTGAGTTTTCAATGTACCGTACAACTAGCTTGGAAATAATTGTAAGGCAATAACCAAGTACATAGGTTATATGTCCAACCGTATAACATATACTAACATGACCAGGCAAGCAAACCTTTCCGATCTGATCTTTCAGCCTTTTTCAAAGAAGTTCGAAACCGATCTTACTCGTTTCCATCGACGAGAGTTTTTCAACTATCGTGCTATCTTAAAGGAGATAGCTAAGGCACGTTTCTCCTACTTCTTCATTGGGATTCTCAGTGTTATTTTGTGGTCAACGTCTTTAGCAAGTATCCCGATAGCTATTGTTACAGCCACCATTACAACCGGTTTGATCTCTATGAGTATCATGAAAGTGCTTATCATTTACCATGATGGTTTCGATGGAACTGTTTACCCACAAAGAATCGTAAACAGTTACAAAGGACAGTACATCATCGTTCTAGATACAATGCAAGAACCGTTTGAGATTGTTGGCACGATTGCAATTGGACCACGAACGGATAACAACACAGGGCTTCTGACACGGTATTGCGTGAAGAGCGATTATCGCGGTATCGGTATAGGTAAACGGCTCCTTTCAATGGCTTTGGAACATTGCGAAAATGTTGGATTCCACAGCGTGGAAGCGGAATGCTGGCAAGCATGTTCTCTCAACCCGGTCCTCGAAATTTTCAAAAGAGCTGGATTTGGCGTGGAATATATATATTACTGGCCTCGTTTCTTTCCGGTGTATAGGGTATGGGGATTGAATCTAACGAAAGTTACAGTTGGCAATAAGACAGGTCTGAAGACATGATCAGACTTTAATAGACTGGAACTGTGATCACTTTAGCTAGGTGTTAAAAAAGGAGGATTTCTTGATAAGTTTCGTACCTTTATTTTACCCTTATTTTAAACTTACATTTATATATATATATCAATCCATCGATCCATCCATCCATCGATCCATCGATCCATCGATCGATCCATCCATCCATCCATCCATCCATCCATCCATCCATCCATCCATCCATCCATCCATCCATCCATCCATCCATCCATCCATCCATCCATCCATCCATCCATCCATCCATCCATCCATCCATCCATCCATCCATCCATCCATCCATCCATCCATCCATCCATCCATCCATCCATCCATCCATCCATCCATCCATCCATCCATCCATCCATCCATCCATCCATCCATCCATCCATCCATCCATCCATCCATCCATCCATCCATCCATCCATCCATCCATCCATCCATCCATCCATCCATCCATCCATCCATCCATCCATCCATCCATCCATCCATCCATCCATCCATCCATCCATCTATCTATCTATATAAATATATTATATATATATATATATATGTATATATATATGTATATATATATAGCGGGAGTCCCGGGTTCGAATCCCGGTGGAGACTGGAAGATTTCTCACTGTTCTTGATCTTCCAACTCAGTACGATTTCAGTTATATATATATATATTTGCCTTTGTTGTTAACATTTTCTTTAATCTGTTCAAAGTATCTCTTTCGAGATCCGGCGTTAGGAATCACAAAGGATTTCGAGTTGCTTAGCATCATGTTTGATCTCTAGAGTAAGGTAAAATATGTCACCAAAACAGAACTAGTATTGTTCGATACGTGTGAAAAACGCCTACAGTGGAATTACGACCTTCCTTACCGGTTTCGAACCTCTGGACGTACAATCAGTGTCCATAGCCTATTGGTTAGGGTGTCCGCGTATAAAGCGGGAGGCCCGGGTTCGAATCCCGGTGGAGGTTGGAAGTTTTTTCACTGTTGTGGAATTTTCAACTCACTACGATTTCAATTATTTTTATATTGATTTGCCTTTGTAATTTACCTCCATTTCATTAACTAAGTCTGTGCAAAGTATCGCTTTCGAGATCCGGCTTTAGGAACCACAAATGATTTGAGTTGATTAGGATCATGTTCGATCTCTAGAGGTAAGGCAAATATGTCCCCAAAACAGAACTAGTATTGTTCGATACAGGTGACAAACGCCTACAGTGGAATAACGATCTCCCTTACCGGTTTCAAACCTCTGGACATACAATCAGCGTTCATAGCCTATTGGTTAGGGTGTCCTCATATAAAGCGGGAGGCCCGGGTTCGAATCCCAGTGGAGGCTGGAAGTTTTTTCACTATTCTTGATTTTCTAACTCATTACGATTTCAATTATATATATATATATATATTCATTTGCCTTTGTCGATTACATCCATTTCATTAACATAGTCTGTTCAAAGTGTCTGTTTTGAGATCCGGCTTTATATAGAATCACAAACGATTTCAAGTTGGTTAGGATCATGTTTGATCTCTATATCATGATGTAATGACATGAGCAATGACGCTTTAACCATTCTTTCTACTGAGCATGATTTTGGGTTTTGTGGCTGTTAGTGTTCAACAGGCCACCTGCATCTTGTTCAATGTAAATTTTGACAGACGCGAACTTGCGTAGCATGTAGCAGTATTACTATAATGTGAACTTCCTTGTTTGTTTCTACCACTGTCATAACATCACTTTGGCAGGTTTTGTAGATTTGAACAGCTGGTGTCTAGACACATAAGCTTCGATCGACAATACATGTCTGAATAAACTAACCAATTGTAACCATATTTCTTGATTTACGAACACTTCTCCACTTGAGGACTAGACCCACTGTAAGACTGTAAGTTAGTTTGCGCGTCTTCTAATTAACATTGTCGGTCCAGGTTTGTATATATCCCGAAGGTTCATCGTAGCCACTCCCACATGACCAATGAGATTCGCGGAGATGCGTTATATAAATATACATTTAAAAATATGCATATATGTGCAGGTCATTGACAGCCCAGATGGTGATATAGAAAATGTAATTCATTGAAACAAATTGATATCTATTAAAAGCCCCATTGACTTACACACTAAATCATAAAACTTGTGGTCTCTAAGTCTAGATAGAAGTTTTCACTAGCTAAACATTACCCATCACTGGATAGCTGACAAGTTGGCCATTCACGTCAATCTTTGTTGAGTCAGGCCAGCTACTTTCTTGACTGAATGTCCAAATGTCCTCCTCTTGCACTGTGCCTTTAATGATCCACCGACGCAAAAGGTCATATGCACCCAACAAACGGAACCTTTGTTTGCCATTGTTAGAAATCACTGTGGATATTTTTTACATTTAGTTACGTTCGGAACACACACTGAACTATAGCAACTCAACCATACAACCCTGTGTCTGGCGATCCCACAAAAATTTATTCTCTGCTCAGGTGCCTATCTTATAAACTGATACCATTAGAGTGTGACCACTGGGTACCCTCAAAGTTGTGGTTAGGAGATTTCCAAAAGACATGTAGACTTGTTCATTCAAGGCTATGAAAGCAATTACAAACCTCATAGAAACGTCCAGGAAATATGTAGGTAAGAACCAAAATGGTGGAGTAGAAACAGCTGCAGAGGAAGCTATATTCAAACACTTGTAAATAAGTTGCAAAGATGATACTTTTTAATAAATTCACGATTTTATTGCTTTTAGCAATTTGCAATTGATTATAGCACATTTGTCAATGTCTTTCTTTTCAAATTAAATACTGAATATAATTATAATATGATGCAGTTTGGTTTGGAACCAGGGAACTAACAGTTTGACCGCCTCTAAGCTCTGAAGGGTTCCTGTGGTGCTGGTATTTTCCATGATTAATTAGAAGTTCAGTCTCAGAATACATCCACAAACAGGGTTTGTTATGATGTTCAAATAACCAGCATCTGTTAGTGATCTTTCAGCTGAATGACAGCCCATGGTTCATAGTAAAGGATAGAAGAACTATTTGATGTCTATCCATAGGAATACTACACACACTTGAACAGAGTCAATAGTCTATTGAGATTGTCCATCTTCAGTAACATTCTCAGAATGTTTCTACACAATACATCACATCCAGCAATAAGGGGGCAGCAAATGATGGCAAGCAAGGTTAAAATACTAGCTAATATGAAGAATTGATGAATATTCAGTCATTTGTTATAACTTCCTCTTTACTGTCTAATTTACATGTTTTGGAGAACATTTTTACCCAAGGGGGGAAGTCTAAAGGACAATTCAATTAGTCAGATTTATGTTACTAATGTATTTAACTTCAGGATATACCCTCCTGCTGTAATAACTTGTGTGCTACACATAGGCCTTTACATAATGATAGCAACTCATAACAACAAATATCTTTCATCAACTAATGATCCACGTTGCAAACTGCTTCTTCAAAAGTTTCCCATTGGACTACATGATTTCATGTTGATTTCACTAGGACGCTAAGCTCAAGACTTTCTTGATCATCTCTCCGATACCGTCAAAGACTTCATGAAAGTGAGTCTCGCACATAAACGCTGGACTTGTGACTATCCGGTTCTTCTCATCGACATGGGCATCGTGAATAAAAAAATTAAGGAACTAAATTCTCAAACTTGACTAGAAACCTTAAAATATGCCACTGGAAATAATTGACAGGTTAATATTTATTATCTTACAAAAAATAAGTCTATCTATGAAATACACTTTATTTTCATATAAATATTAAATTAAAAAAAAAAACACCTTAATTTCCTCTGCTCACATGAATGGCTTTTCTTTGTTAGCCTGCCAATGACAGCACATTGTAAATATTCAACCCTTTCCGTTTAGTTCCTCTATTGAGCTGCTTATCGTCAGCCTTTTCCATCCAATCTTCTATTGTGAGCCTAATCCTATCAGCCCTCTGTAGTCAGCCCTCTACAGTCAGCCCACTATAGTCAGCCTTCTCCATCCAATCTTCTATTGTTAGCCTAATCCTTTCAGCCCTCTGTAGTCAACCCTCTACAGTCAGCACTCTATAGTCTGCCTTCTCCATCCAATCTTCTATTGTCAGCCTAATCCTTTCAGCCCTCTGTAGTCAGCCCTCTGTAGCCAGCACTCTATAGTCAGCCTGCTGCATCCATCCGTCTATTGTCAGCCTAATCCTTTCAGGCCTCTGTTGTCAGCCCTCTGTTGTCAGCCCACTATAGTCAGCCCACTATAGTCAGCCTTCTCTGTCTAATCTTCTATTGTCAGCCTAATCCTATCAGCCCTCTGTAGTCAGCCCTCTATAGTCAGCCTGCTGCATCCATCCGTTTATTGTCAGCCTTCTCCATTCAGCCCTCACGTTTGTCCTCTCACTTTCATTTATTCACAGTTATGATGTTGATAATACCTCCTAAATGCAGGTATAATATGACATCTTATACAGCATAATAATGTTTTTATCAGTCTAATAGATTGAGATGATTTTAAAGTTGATAGTCTTATTGTGTTTGTGTCCTGCATTGTTTTAGGAGATACTTACAAGAGTAGTCTAAATGTTCTCAAAGACCAGATTTATCTAACTATAACTCTCAGCAAACATATGTGTGCTTCAACCCAAAGTAAAATTTTGCCACCATTGGCAATTATTAATACTATCCAATTATTAAGGTCTTTAAATGGTTTCAAAAACATATGATATTCTATTAAAGAAGATTGGTAACTATATTTGAGAAAAGAAATGAGATATAGATCCTTTCAGATCAAAATAAGGATATGGTTACATTCTTTGGTACATGAGTAGCCCCCAGTTCTTTGATAGCAGCAGCTGTTCCTGCATAGGGCCACTTGCCACCTTCCTCTTCTTCCTGGCCCACTGTGACTTCACATCCAGGAATGACCTTAGCTGCTAACACAGGAGCAATGCAGCATAACCTAAGTAGTTAAATAGGTAGAGAGTATGCACTTCAGTACCTCAAGAGAATAGAGGGTGTGCACTTTAGTACCTTGTGAGAAAAGAGGGTGTGCACTTAAGTACCTCGTGAGAATAGCGGGTGTGCAATTAAGTACCTCATGATAATAGAGGGTGTGCACTTTAGTACCTCGTGAGAATAGAGGGTATGCACTTTAATACCTCATGAGAATGAATCAACAGAAAAAAATTGGAACTGAATAATTGTACAATACTTACTTCCGTCCCCAACAAGACTCAAACAGTTTGTTGGAGTAGAATAGGTGGAGTGGAAAGATCTATGGTGGACAGATGTAAAGCCTACCCAGTTTTGTTATGGATGTAATAACTTACCCAAATTCTACCACAGCTAGAGCTCAGTGCATGTATATGGAACAAATTGAACACAGATGAAACAAATCAACACACATTGAATCCTTGGTTTACAGTTGAGCTTTAACAAGATACCAAATACTGTCACATTTACTTTACTATAGTTAACATTAACAAGATAGTTTACAAGTAACTGAATATATTGCTGAGGTATTTCAAATGATCTCAATTAGGAAACTTTACACTCCAGGCATTAAGTAAAATTATTTAATCCCCATTTGCATCAAAATGTCAGACAAAATCCGTCATGTTCTGATTTGAATCGAACAACTGGATAAAGTTTCATCCATAACTCCTGTTACCCACCGGCCCTAGACTGGACCTGGGGTAAAAGTTCTACCAGAGGGAGCTTACTGCCTAATTAGCAGCAATGGCAAAATTGCCTGATCTGTATTGGAGTGTACTAAGTCAGGTGATGAGATCTTTCCTTGGGTTTTAATCCTTACAATTATTCTCCATATTGAGGTATGTTAACTCAGACAATAAAATGTCATCTCAGAGTTGAAAACACTGTCAGATATGCAGTAACATACTGTTGTATTTGACTTTGTTGTATTGTATTACTGTTGTATTTGAAAAGAGTAATAACGAGGATGCAATATAACAGCATTGCCATCAAAAAGGAAAGGTCTGTAAGCCACATCTCTGCTAGCTCATTCACATACAAACCTCCCCCCGCCCCTCCCCTCCACCCAGCGCATTAACTCTGTCATTCAATACTACATATTTAAAGCATTTTAGTCCCTGCACACAGCTAATACTTGAGAGGAATTGGACTCTGACGTGGCCAGAAATTCAGGGAAATTGGATTAAGACTTGGAGGAGAAATTGAGTAGCCAGTTACAGCAT
The DNA here is from genome assembly GCF_037975245.1 of Apostichopus japonicus. Taxonomy (NCBI): domain Eukaryota; kingdom Metazoa; phylum Echinodermata; class Holothuroidea; order Aspidochirotida; family Stichopodidae; genus Apostichopus; species Apostichopus japonicus. The sequence goes on from NC_092565.1 coordinate 15,287,387, forward strand.
TCCAAAAACCTACCCAATTGGTCTCTTTGCTGCATGAAACTCCTTGAGTACTCTCTCTACATCTGAATGCACAGAACAATTTGCACCTTCTGTAGCAAATGATGATCTGTTGGGAAAATCAGTGACTCTCATTATGAATCTTAAGACAATACTGGTAACATCTGAAATGAAGTGAACCGAGACAAAATAACTGCATTTACATTTACATCAGTCTACAAACAGCATTGCCCAGAGTCTCTTTAAAAATAACATATGCACAAGCATAGTTAATTTGCACAGATTCTCTCTATAAACAGCATCTATCTCAAATGAAATGTTAGAGGTTCCTAAACAAAAACATTAGATTTTTTGGTACTCACAAAGATGAATCCACGTGTAATGTATGAAGTTTAACTACCTTCAAATTTATGATTTATTGTACTTGAAACCATATAAGGGTAACATTCTTACACCTATAAACACGCCCATACACACACTATCAATGCTGCATTGGTTAATCCTTACACCTTCAGTAGGGAATAAATATATCCTGTGCAGCCCTTCTATATCAAATATGAAGCATTTTAATAAGACAAATTTGGCTGAAGAATAAAGACTCTAACCAATGAAAAGAAGTTGTAAAAAACTCTGAAGGACAACTAGAAATCTGAAATCTACAATGGTTTAGTGGTAGTGGTACCCTAATCATGCGTTAATAAAGAAAGTACTCAACAGATTTTTAGCTGCTCCAAATCCTCCAGGGAATATAACAGCATCATAATCTGCAGCAGTGAGTGAGGCTAGTGAGGCAATCTTTCCTCTGGCTATTCTTGCAGACTCAGCTAAGACATTCCTAGAAGAGATGAAAAAAATGGTAGAATGGATAAATATTGCAGATCAGGATGATCACTCTTGTTTGATACAAGTTGATCTGAGACAAAAAAAACTGAACCAACTTCCCTCATATGTCTTGCCAGTCTTCTTGTGTTTTTCTCTTATTAATTGAGCCTGGTATTGAAAGAGTTAATGATAGTCAGATTGGAGCTTAACCAATACCATCATATGATGGACAATCAATCAAACAAAAGAAATGGCACAATATATTGAGTTCTACTAACAGAGGGAATATCTAAGAAACAAACTTCTGATGTCCTACTACCTTGTTTCGTTGGCTGGTTCACCTTTGACGTGATCGATGACATGCATCTGCTGAATATCTGGAGCAAAGATGGAGATGTCTGCTTTACCACGACTCAGATGAACCAACACACTGAGGAAAAGGTGATAAGTGATGGAAAACGATTAATTATTGTCAATAAAGTAAGAATAAATCTTGCAATGACAACCAAGGCAAGGTATTCATCTTCTTTAAAATGCTTCAGTTGAGAAATTCTGCCTCTTCTGCCTACTTAGTCCTTACTCGAATGCCACAAGAAAGAGTAGGAGCAAAAGGATTCACCAAAAGTATCCTGACAGGTTTTGAAATTAACAATCAGCTGTGAACCATGCCAGTAAACTTAGATTAATGCAAAATATGTACACAATGAGTTTATACTCTGAACAGAACATTTTTTCGATGTTAATGTGGCACAGTTATGTCCTGTTTATACACTCTATTAGAACAAAAATGGTATTTCTGCTTTAATGCAGCACAATTTTGTTATGCATGAACTAAATTTCTTTCTTTTTTTGTACGATTCCAAAACTGCTTTATATTAATTATGATATAAGTACAACAGGGAAATTTAATTATAACAGATTATATGCTTTTGGCAACAAAGAAAGACATCAAGTAGAAAGGGAGAGATGAAATGGTGAAAATGGGAAAGCCAATCAGACAGAACATTAACCACTCATCACCACAAGCTTCCTTTCCACCTGAAACTTATTCAGACCCTGGCAATGACAAACTGTAGACTCACGCTGATGACTCGTGGACCTCACTTCCATCAAAAACACCAGAACCAGACAATACCTGAAAGAATGAAATATTCTACAGTAAAATCTATGGCAACTTCTTAAGAGAATCACTGTCATCAAAATAAACAAATAGTTGTCCATGTGACAGATGTTTTTTGTATCTTTTCATTGGGATTTTGTTTTCTTGAGTGGGATGTTTTATCATGGGAGGGGGTGGGTAGGACAAGTGGGGCAGGGCTACCATGTACTCATTCTAATGTTTCACAGAAGTTTGGAGTAATGGTTTCAATTAATAAGCCTAAAAGAATGTCATAATGAAAAATATTAATCATTTTCTGTTAACCATGGAAATATATTTTGAGGCACTTTTATTCCCGCAAGTTATTCTCATTTAACAAAACCACTGCAGTTCTGTGCTACTGTATCATGTTGCAGTGCTCGTAACTTTAACTGTTAGTGTTAGGCCTACTTTAAACTTGTTAGTTGAAACTTATAACATGTCTATACGGCTGTATCTGACTGGATGAACCCGGCTAAAACTTGCCACTAATGAGGTGAACGAGAATAACTGCTAAAAACTTGAAACATCTACAAGAGATGAGATGTTATTGAAAGGGTGAAGTTATTGTAACCTTTGAGTAAATTGACTGCAACATAACAATTGCAAAACTATTTCGCAGATCTAGTTCCAACAGTAGATTGAAGGGATTAGTTCTGCCAAATTATATAGAAAACATACCACTGCCACTTTGCTCTGCACTATGGAAGATAGGTGGATGTCTCTACCCTGCGTAAAACAGCCATGTTTAGGCTTGATACGACACAGTGTTCGCAGCATTTGAGTTTTGGAATTGTGGGTTCGAGTAATTTGAATCTAGTGTTTTGAACCTACGAGTTGAGAGCAGGTAGCACATCAAATATATGCCCACCTCAACTACATCAATGTATGAGTGACAGATATCAATGGTATCGTATATGATATGGAACGCAAATAGGGAAAAATTGTTTTGTTGCTTAATTAAACTAAGTTTCAGTGGTAATTGTTGCTCAGCTGTCGTCTAATAGCTAATTTTGTTACTGCCGTTTTACCATGTCGCTGTATGGAACGCAAAAAGAAAAATAATCAAATAAAATCAGATTGTTTCCGTGCAGTTGACATAGGCTTCACATTTGCCTGATAGTGACTTTAATGTTGACAATAGTGTAACAGCTGAAATGGAAGATGCAGAGAAGATGCAAGTCAATGCAACACTGCTGTACGGTAATCAACTTTGAAAATGTTCAAGGCTATGCATACACTGTGAATGTTGGAAATCAAGTCAAACGAATGTCACAACAAAATATATACCAGCATAAAAATACTGCACTCACTTTTAATATGATTTTATTGAGCGCCTTCAGTAATGTGTAGATGTGCCGTGAATGTCGGAAACCAAGTAAAACGAGTGTCGAGACAAAACGCCAGCATAAAAATACTGCAGTGACTTTGCAACAAATTTAATTGAACTTTTAAATGCTGTATGCACATGCTGTGAATGTCGGATATCAAGTAAACTAGTGACGGTATAATATTACTGGAGAAGAAGTTTTCGTCCCGATCTAACACGTTGCGTTTATTGTATGACCTTTACTAGTGAAGTTGTAAAAATGCAATCGTATCACTGCCAGTACTTTGTGAATGATCTACACAATATATTTGGCAGATGCCATTCAGTGCAGTAGCATCGCTGTTTAAAGTGGCGGCCTGCCCCTCATGTCCCAGACCTTTTCAACCGCCGCTGTACTTCCCTATCCGCTGACTCAGTAGCTCCATGCTTTGACCTAAATGCCAATTATAATCCTTCTGGACATATTCTAGTAGCTCCTTAAGGTTTTTCATCTCAGACATTATTTGTGTTAACTACAGTATAACTAAAAGAACATCACCAATCACTCCCTTATTTTCCTCTGCCTGATAGTAGATTATAGAAACTATCCCCAAAGGAGAAATCAATTGCAGTCTTCATCTACAGCAAAGCATGGAAAAATATTGATAACAATCTTGCAAATTTGGGTAAATGTCGGGGTCATAGGCAGTAGTGATGGATGAGCTGGAGGAGGGGGGGGGGGGCACTGAAGCAAGACAAACTTGAAAATGAAGAACTGATAATGGCAACTGTTGAAATGTAAGAACATCATTTTATTTATCATCATTGCACTCTGTACTTCACTTCTAAATCTATGTGAAATTGTGAACATCTTTGTATTCTTGCATATCACCCTTTTTTCATCCTTAAGGGGGAAAAATAAAAAAAAAACTGTTTGGTTAATTACTTTATTGAAACCTAGCAATTCCCATTGTGTAAGAACAAAAAACTCTTGTTTGTTAAAATACTGTTTGTTTTCCCATTACCCCATTAAAATATAATTACACAGAAAATTATTAATTTGCTTAGTTTATGCTTTTAACAAAAGACCATGGTCAAAATGACACAAAACAGTAACATCAGTCCTTCATCCATTTTCATGTTACAAGGCATGTTATAATTTCATATCAGTTGGAGGAAACTCTCAACTTTGACCTTTACACCATGGTAACCCTAACTGCAGATAACTAAAATACTGCATTGTATAAGAGATTTCTTACAGCAGTGCACAAGACGTTATTACTAGGCATCTGGCAACACCAGCTACAATTACCTGATGTAATCCATCTCTATTTTGATCATCCAGACACAAAGCACAAATGGAACATCATGACGATGGTTTAGTTGTTTAAACAACAGGAAATTATCATAATTTACAACCCATTTTGGTTGTCCTAGAGAAATAAGGCAAGTTTTAAGAAAGCCACCAACAGTTTAACATATAAGCATGTTTTGTAAAAATTCACTGCTAACTCACCAGAGCTTACCTCTAGTTAACTATTAATCCAGCTCTTATCTCTACTTTTTAATAGTTCCTCCCTCTCAAATAATCCGTATCTGATATGTAATTAAACCTGAATAATTAATTTTTCTGGATTCCCTAAACTGACACCCCCGATATTCATCTTAACATTGCTGAAGGGGAAAGGTAACACCTTACAGTCATTACATTATGCTTCAACTTGAGGCACAAATCTAAGCAAAGCAAGGATTAATTTCACAGACAGGTTTCACAAATTTCTTTGCTGGAACCCACCCCCCCCACCCCAGAAAACCCCCACTAAGATGCAGTAACAATGGGTGAAAACTAATGCAAACCTTCAGGAATGGCTGCAAGGATCATTTTAGTAAAACTACTAAAAACTAGCAACATTTATCAACAAACCAGGGGATTAACATACACTGAGACACATATCAACTATTTTCCTGATTTTTAAAGGAATGTGCACTGACCAATTGAAACAGGGGGGGGGGGGAACAGAGGAGAATAAAAATCTGAAAATTACATAAAACTGCAAACCTGTCTTTCCACGTCACCCTTGGTAGTATACCATGTCTGTTTCTTGTTTCTAGTAATTCTCATTGAACCAGGCAGTGTATCGTTCATGGATGATTTGAAAGACTGTGTAGTACTGATAATCATAATAATAATATTTACTGACTTCTACAATGATTAACGTGAAGCAGCAACTGAACCCAGACAATACCAGGTCTGACTGCATGAAAGATGTAACCAAGAACACAAACCTACATTTCTCCAACCTTTACATTAACCCTTTTTTTTTTTTTTTTTTTTTTTTTTTTGTGTATGTGGTGCAGAATTAAACAGAATAATGCCTCCATTTTGAATGTTACAGACCCCAATCAGTGCAACTTTTTAAATTATATTAAATGCTAAAATAATGTATAATAAAATTGCAGGTGTAAGGTAAACTTTAAACTTGACATAATTTAAACATATCTTTGCATTACAAACATATTCCTCAGGGTTAACATATATAACATTTCACATATTCCCCATGGTTAATGCTTGTAACGCTTCATCGAGTGGTCAAGAAATGTTTCTTTGCAATGGTCCCGGATATTTACCCAAGTACCCAGGTTGACATAGATCATACCCATTCAATCCCTGATATTCTACATCACAAATGATTTACTACTACCCAAGTGTTCAGAGTCATATTTAATCCTATCACATGCAGAAACACACCAAGTACCCAGATTCAGGTGAACCACACCCATTCAATCAAAAATGTATCGCATTAAAAGTTAAGGTTAACTGTAGAGCGAATGAAAGACAAACAAAACGCTGTTTTAGAGATAATTGTGTCTTGTGAAGCTATCTACTAGAATACATGTCATTCGTAAGTACAATGCGCCAATCCAATCAATCCACTCATGTTCCAGTCTTTGATGAGGAATCTTTTAGAAGCTGATTTTGTCTGATTTTTTTGTCCATATCAGGTAAATCAACATGAACTACATGGGTCAGCTGGTAGATGCTTTTATTGACAATTTCCCTGACATGTTTCTGTAAGAACATTCACTTCAATGTATATATCAATTGCATTTATCAACTGACTCAACAAACTATCAGCTTGAAAACCAGCATATATACCAACGTATCTTTAGTATATTTCCTTTATGGATCAATCCATAGATATATAACAGAAAATATAATTAAAATACTTAAAAGCCACTTTTAACTAAATTTTAACAAAATATGTTCTCACACTGGGTGGCATTAATTAACTTCCAAATATGAAGTAATCAACTAAAATAGATTTAAATTAGCTACACACCTACATGTCACTCTAGGTAGCATAGACACCTATGTCTCTTACGTAACATTGACACCTCAAGACAATAAACATGCCACTCTATGTAGCATTGATACCTCAAGACACCTACATGCCACTATGTAGCATAGACACCTACATGCCACTCTGTAGCATTGGCACCTCAAGACACCTACATGCCACTCTATGTAGCATTGATACCTCAAGACACCTACATGCCACTCCATGTAGCATAGACAACTCAAGATGCCACTCTATGTAGGAACAAGTTGACTTCATCCTTTGATATTGACACAAGAATGCAGAACATTTTCTTCTGTACCTGCTAGAAATAACCAAAACTCAAGTTCTATAAAACTTATACTATTTAATTCAATAAATGGAAATGACGGAAATCTGTTGAATTGTCTGATATATTAAAAAAGTTTTTACATGTATTAAATATGAAGTGAATACTTTCTTTCTTAATCACCAAAGCAAATTCTGGATTATTTGAAGCTTTGAATTTGAGCTTTAAACTTAACATGATACAAAAAACAAGGACATTTGAAACTAATTTTTTAGATTTCAGAAAAGAAAGGAAAAGTAATTTTATGTTCACAAGACAAAATTTAGAAACAAATTTATATTGTTGTGAGTCCAACAGACTGACAGACAGTTAAAATCATAAAAGTACAATGTAACAGTATTATCTTTGTTATGACCACCCTTGTACCTGTAGCTTCTTCTAACATGAGACAGTAAAATCACAGCTTTAGGGGTGCTATGTGTCAACTCAATACATCCTCTGAACACTAAACAAATAAGACAAAATGTGATAAAGTTTGTATATTTATGTTGGTTACTAAAATATCTTATTTACAAATACAAATTTCATATATATACAAATTAATTCAAAAATTAGTGCAAAATTGGCAAACTACTGAAAAATAGCATGTGCGGTATTTCACTACTGAGCATTTAATAATCTTGTCTTTAACTCCCATCATGCATTAGCAGAAATATGTGCCTGCCGTATTGCTAGGTTACATTATTTAGTTTGTTGCATAACCAGGTGTGTGTGGGAGAAATGGATTACAGCATCTAACTGCCAATAACTCTCCAAATCCTATTGCAGCCAACATGCTGGTTATGCAAAAAGCTAGTAGGATGGAAGTAGGATGGACAAGCTACTACCATCTGAACCTGAAAATTGAGACCACAACCCCATAAACCGTACCTTAGTAGAAAGCCCAAACCATAAAACTAAAACTGCTCTTTAATGAAATCTGGGAATAGGATGGAAATTTTGAGCAACAGGGCATTGATTTTTAAGTTAAAATAAAATCTCTCTGCTTGCTTCATATTAGAACAACGCACAATTTGTGTTTTTAATTGAAATCGTAGTTGTACGAGTGTACTTCACGTGGCTTATCAGACCATGGCTGGATTATCGTATCCATGGTTACATGTGTCATCGCACGACACCTCTATATCTCTTGCCGTGTTCGGTCTTCCATTCGGCGTTGCTTCTCGAGTGGACGCATCGCTCATCCTTGGACTGGTCGGCTCGTTTATCTCAGGTACTACACGTACTTCCTGTTTCTTTCCTTTCTGATTTACAAGAGCTGTTGCTAAGGTGACTCTGGACTGACCAGTGGGAACCTGACCCTCTGCATATGGTAGCTGCATGATGATGGTGGTAAGGGCAACCTTACTATCCTTTAGTGGTTCTATGGCAACACCAACAGCATTGGTTGGTTTGGACTAGTAGGGGAAAAAAATAGTAGAGATCTGTTAAATACTCTGCTTGGTTCAAGAACCAATAAATAACTGAGATACTCGAGATACACAAGGTTTAAGATAGGCTTGGGTGATATAGTAAAAAGTCATGTATTTTTGTGTCGTTCATTTCACTTTCCTTTTGTTGTTATAATGTAAGGTTTGTAAATCCCCAGTCCTTTCATTACTGTCCCTTCCCCACATGTTGTGAGCCTGCATGAAGGTAGCACTGGATTACTGTATGTAGGTAATACAGGATTAGTGCATGTAGATAATACAGGATTAGTGCATGTAGGTAATATAGGATTAGTGCATGTAGGTAATATATGATTAGGGCATGTAGGTAATATAGGATTAGTCTATGCTAGTACTATGGGATAAGGGCAATCAGAAGATAACACCAGGTTGAGTTTCTGACACAAATATTGTGTTGTCTGTTTCCAAAAGATATTTAAATACATGTGTAGGAATATATGGACAGCTTTTGGAGTAAAAACACATAATTTAATCTTGCTTTATATCAACTTAAATCCAACCAAAACTCCCATGTAATCACATTACTTTAAGCAATCATTTTACTCAGCGAATATACACGACATGACAACACTTAATATCAGTATGTATGCGATATTGTTCCTACTAATCATGGAACTCTCACACAGTATCCAAAGGCTATCATGTAATAACAAACCCAACCAGTCTGAGCTTGTATGAATGATTCACAGATCACTACCAGTATCAAATTTGAAGGGGAAAAAACTGGAATCTAGAGAATGGAAACTAGTTTATGCAGTTGTTGAGGAGTGATGGAACGAAGAGAACAAATCTGTTACAACTTAGCCAGCAGGATATTTATTTTCTGAGAGTTTATTCAATCTCAACCAGCATTTCATTTTGTGTGTATAGCATGAGTTACTAGTACTTATAGATATCATATTAGCTTTGCCCTATAAGTACAACCATACATACAAATACCAGCATACTGGTCAGTAGTCAGACTGGACAAGAACTAAATACTACGGGAACCATTGCAAAATGACCAACAAATGGTATGTTTAGATGAGGTTGTGTGGACGGGAATGGGGGGGGTGGTGAGGAAGGAGGATGGATGGATGTGAAGAAAACCTCCTCTCACTCACCCCCCCCTATGTAAGTGCTGTGTAAAGACTCACCTTAGTTGTTGGAATCAAATCTGGAGGTGCATTATTCACTAGCTCCACAAATATTGATGCAAAAGGCCTACTGGCCATAACAGCCATTTCCACTTCCCTTTGCTGTAGAGAAGAATCGAATATGACAGTCAACACATCGGTGAAAATACAGTATTACTTGGTTTTAGACAGAGAAAAATAGCATGGAAATCCAGCCTAATGAAGATCAATAGAATATTGTCTTGGTATCATACATGTATATTATTGAGTCAAGACAGCCTAACTATAATAATAATTCATTTTTTTCAATCGTTTCATTTATAAATTTTTGAGAGACAGTTTTTGCAAGCATTGTGGGGCAATAACATACATGAGTATCACAAGTGTGCAACAGATTTCAACATTGATTTTGAAAGCCTAATATTTCAGTCAGGTTTTTCGTAGGAAACATCTACCAATGTTTAATTTACAGTAGCTAACCATCGACAATACCACAATGTCATCATGTTTGACAATTTATAATGATATATTATGGAACACATATTTACATACATATATATTGTTGCCAAAAATTCTTTCATTAATTAACGTTCAATAATATGAAATAAACAATAAGAATGCAGATAGTGTTAAAGGTTTGTGAAGCATGCAGCAAATGAAAGGAAGAAGCAGGATGATTGAGGTGAAGTTATCAAGTAGATTGCCTTACCTGGCATCCAGGTTGTTATTGGCTTAAAAGGCATCCATGTTAGTTAGCATAGTATAAATTGAAATGAGTAAACCCACTGCCGCACAATTGTCAGTAAAGTTCCCACTTTGCTAATAGTGAACTAATATGCAGAGATTCTGGAATAGCTTACCTGTGAGTGGGAATAGAGGTCTTAAGTGTATAGTTAGAATGTTACTGTCGATAAACAATACTGTGTTAATTAAGCTAACATTGTTGTGGCTTTCAGTTCCTCAAACACATCACCCCTCTTACTACCCTCCTGACTCCTAGCACCAACCCTGTCAGCTCCTAGTACTACCCTGATTCTAGTACTAGCCTGAACTTTCAGAGGGGTCTTTATATAAACCCAAAGCAAAGCAAGCAAATCTTATAACCGTTCATATGATGTGTTTTGGGGTTTGACCTGAGTAAATACTGCAAGTACACACTGAATGAACACTTCACAATATGAATGACATCAGTTATCATTGGATGAAAAATGTATGAATGACACTGCTGACATAAACATTGTCTTTTTTCTGTGTTATCTCTATTATAAAGATCACATACCCTCCCCACCCCACACACACCCTCCCCACTTTGTTTTTTAGCTATATGCAGTCCAATGTAGCATATCTGAATACTGCTGGTTCCCAAGGTATCCCCTTTTACAGCATGGTATTAACTTTGATGAAGTCACATGTATAATGTTCCCACTCAACTGGATACTAACTAAGAGATTAATATGGTTGTAACCAGTCTGCTGTGCCTAATGAGTGAGTTATTAACCTACTGCAGTCTGTTCGTAGACCTATATGCTGAATTTGATTCTTCCTGGTACAATGTGAGGGTATTATAATGAAACGGTCTATGCTTTCACATAACTTTCCCCTCTCTAGGTCAATGGAATCAACAAACTTCTAGCCTGTTTGATTCGTTTTTGATATAGTTGTTCGTGTATCGACATTAAGAATGGACTATTTGAATATTTGACATTTGAATATGTTTGAACATGAATACAACAAAGACAGGCTATACTGCAGCGTCAACTGTTCATACCAGCGACATCAAATGTGACAAACTAAATGAAGGAGTTATTCAACTGTAATGAGTGTTTCCAGCTGTTTGTTGTAGCCATGGAATGACATGTTCTTTTCTTGAACTATGGTTGATTTGATCAAACTCTGATACCTACCCTTCTTCGCCTAAAGCGGTCCACCCGTTCACGCCCTTTGAGGGCGATCACAAAGACCACCAGAATCAACACAAAGCAGACGAAAAAGGTAACAAAAATTACAACCAAGTTCACTGCAGGGTGATATATGGTAATCTAAGAAAGTAAAAATCAGAAAGATTGACATGCAGGTTAGTGGTTAGTGTAGCAGTGCTCTTTATTAAAGTAGTGCTGCAGGTGATTACTGAATACACATGCAGCCACAGCTTTGATAGCAAGTTTTAAGCACAATGGCAGTGCCAAGGTAAAGGACTGGGGAGACAAACTCAGAGCTACAGCCAGAAAAGTAACAAGGGAGGGCTGAACTCATGGCCATAGCAAGTAAAATAACCCTGGAGCAAAAACAAGGGCTACAGCCAGGTAAAACACCAGGAGAGCAGAACCCAGGGCCGCAATAAGGTAATGAACCAAGGGAGCTGAACCCAGGGCCGCAATAAGGTAATGAACCAAGGGAGCTGAACCCAGGGTCGCAGCAAGGTTATCAACTAAGGGAGCTGAACCCAGGGTCGCAGTATGGAAATGAATCAAGGTAGCTAAACCCATGGCGACAGCAAAGTAATGAATCAAGGGTGTTGAACCCAGGGTCGCAGCAAGGTTATCAACTAAGGGAGCTGAACCCAGGGTCGCAGCAAGGTTATCAACTAAGGGAGCTGAACCCAGGGCCACAGTACGTTAATGAACCAATGGAGCTGAACCCAGGGTCGCAGTACGGTAATGAACCAAGGGAGCTAAACCCAGGGCCACAGTATGGTGCTGAACCCAGGGCCGCAGTAGGGTAATGAATCAAGGGAGCTGAACCCAGGGCCACAGTTCAGTAATGAATCAAGGGAGCTAAACCCAGGGCCACAGTATGGTGCTGAACCCAGGGTCGCAGTAGGGTAATGAATCAAGGGAGCTGAACCCAGGGCCACAGTATGGTAATGAATCAAAGGAGCTAAACCCAGGGCCACAGTATGGTGCTGAACCCAGGGCCGCAGTAGGGTAATGAATCAAGGGAGCTGAACCAGCTGAACCCAGGGTTGCAGTACGGTAATGAACCAAGGGAGCTGAACCCAGGGCCACAGTATGGTGCTGAACCCAGGGCCGCAGTAGGGTAATGAACCAAGGGAGCTGAACCCAGGGCCGCAGTAGGGTAATGAATCAAGGGAGCTAAACCCAGGGCCTCAGTACGGTAATGAATCAAGGGAGCTAAACCCAGGGCCGCAGTACGGTAATGAACCAAGGGAGCTGAACCCAGGGCCACAATATAGAGATGGTCACAGGGCCACAATTTGGTAATGAATCAAGGGAGCTGAACCTACGGCCACAGTATGGTAATGAACCAAGGGAGCTGATCCCAGGGTCGCAGTACGGTAATGAACCAAGGGAGCTAAACCCAGGGTCGCAGTACAGTAATGAATCAAGGGAGCTGAACACAGGGTTGCAGTAAAGTAATGAACTAAGGGGGTGCTGAATGCACGGCTGTATCTATGAAAAGAGTTAATAGAGCACAACTTGGGGCCTCATCAATGTAAGACTTTTTTTTAGATTTGCTTCTTGACTGTTCTGCAATTGTGAGTCTGTCATTACAGTATGGGTCTCCACACAGTCCATGCTTGCTGTACAGTACAGAATCGATGGACCATCTCTACAGTCCATCGATTTTTCAGTACAGGAATAAAAAGTTCTGTTTATAAGAGATATTTGGAAGGTCTCCTTTGCTAACCTTCATGAAGATGCAGCATATCATGTGTAGCAGTAAACCTCCTGTGAGTAGTGGCAGTAATGCATTACAGATAACTCTATTGAAAACTTGAATAAAAAGCAAAAGAGACAAAAAACAGGAAAGAGGGGGGAAAAAGAAAACAGGAAGAGGTAAACAAAGTCTGTGTGAGTTTTCTACAGGAAAATGTTAACGTAACAACGATGACACCAAAAAGCCTCGGAGAGAGAAAGATCTCGAGGGACCAAGAAAAAAGTGCGCAAAGGCAGGAGGAGGAGAAACAATGGGGTGACTACGAGGGGTGACGTGGGGTGCTGTGAATGGTTGGTCTAACCAAGTAAGATTACAATACAACGAGCCATTAATGCATACAATTGTGGATGCCTAAAGTAAGTGATGTTTGCTGAGAATCACCTCTCTTCTATTTCAGTGTTTTCACTTTGCTGATCTAGCTAGGAATGCATCACAATTTGATCATTTCAACCACTTACTTTGGTGACCACTAATCTGTGACATCTGTGTCATTCTCACTAGACAGTGTTGACACTGAGGACACTCTACATGGGTCACTATCACACTATGTTCTATGGCTTCATGGTGGCCAATTCCTTGCAAATATAATCACCGCAATAACTTGATAACATGAAGCAAAATAGATAATGACATGCCGCAAAGCAAACCAGAGATCGTGGCAACTAAGGTTTGTGATGTCAGATTGCTACGATAGTCTAAAACTTTCTGAAAAAATCTCATGGTGCATGCATGTTAAGCTGCAGAGTCAAAAGGAAGACCATCAACGGGACTGGGTAAGGACCAACCATCACATGGAGACGCACACACCATTCACCGACAGCATATTACGCACCTGACTTCTTAAACATGTATCAATTCGCATTTTGAGCTTCCATCCCAAAGCAAAAAAACACATGAATGATAAAAAGACACTGAAGAATACGATGAAGAACTTCAAGAGATCCTCCAATTGGATCTGCTGTGTGACCTGCACCTGCATTAGTAATGAAGATAGAGGGCACTATTAAACTATTTAAATAAAGAGACAAAACAAAAAAAACACATCCTTGTACCTCTCTGAATTCAAGCAAGCAAGATTTACCTTTACAATGACAATGTTTTAAATGCCACATTTTTAAGTATTTACAGAACTAAGACAGAACTACTGATGAACACAAAAACACACACTGGTTTCCATCTGGTTTACTTTTCCTATGTACTGCATGTCTAGGCTTTTCATTGCACAACAGTCACGAATGGCAGAAATTTTCGCTGGAAACGGAGTGATCGGTTTGATAGAAAACTGGCTAATTGGTTACCTGTTATAATGTCTCACAGTTGTTAAACACCAATTGTAATCAATGGCCGTAAAGCTCAATATTTTGTCTTCTGTTTTCATGGTAAGTGATTCACTTAACAGGCTGAGTACATACCTTATAACATTGCAAAGCTAATTACATGTCTAGACCACAAAAGCAAAATTCAAATCATTAATTCCAACCAGAAATATGGACAACAAATCAACAAAGAATCAGTTGGAAGCCTACTTAGTTTGCCCAGATTGTCAAACAGTCTGAGGCTAACAAAACAGCCTGCCTACCTATAAATAGGTAAAACACCATTTTTCTTTGCACAAAGACAACATCACTTTGAACACAACAAATGACAAAGGTATGAAACAGAGGCAACTGAGCTAACATGATTCATTGGTTTACTGATAACAAAACATCCACACATCACCAAAATTTAAAGCATTCGAATTGATATCCACTGCATCCTAGCTAACCACTGAAATCCATTGCATCCTAGCTGACCACTGAAATCCATTAAATTCTAGCTAACCATTGATATACACGTCATGCTCCTTAACTCTTGAAATCCAATGCAACCTAGCTATCACTTGAAATCCATCGCATCCTAAATAACTTTTGAAATCCATTGTATCCTATGTAACCATTGAAGTCCATTGCATCCTAAACTAACCCTTGAAGTCCACGACATCGTATGTAACAATTAAAATCCATTGCACACAAATCCCAGGAGTCTATGGTGAGAGAGTGCAAGGCCAATCTCAGAAATATTGACTATATTGTCGCTCTTCCCTGCAAACTGTAGGCATGTGAAATGTTTGACATGTTACTTACTACGTATAAATTGCACACGTTAGCTCACCGACATCTCAACCACTCCTTAAAGGCATCTGCTATGCCTTTTAGCTATGCGGTGTGTTGAATAGTGACACTATGTCATGTTAGTAGCCCTTTGCATATACACCAGTAACATACGCCCTGAAGAAAAGGAAGTTACTTTCCATTACGCCCATCGCAAAGCGCTCTCCTGTGTGATATCATCAACTACACCAAAGACAGTGAAGTGGAGGTTATTCATAAAACCAGCTATCACAGCAAGTAATAAATCATCTCTACAGCAAAATTTCCAAATACATTATCTTTTTATTCAACTCTGGAGAGAGATGATGTATTGATGAGGTTGCAATGAGGCTGTGTGCCTCCTCTGCTACCAACAGCATGGCGAAGTGGTTTTTGTGAGCCACAGCTATATCAAGCATTCTACCTACCCTTGGAATCAGAATAGCCGTTCTGATCCACAAATAAAACTTTAAGATGATGCCACAAATTACGAAGATCCAGATAGGAGAAGTTGCCAGCAAGACTATTAATCCCATGGAGATTAAAGGGGCAGACATAACCGTGACCTGCCAAGAGGTAATTTGACATCAGCTTCATGCATATCCATGACAAAGTCAATATTAAAATATACAACAACAAAAAGGTAAAATAAAAGCCTTACTTGATAGACAACAGTGTAACAACCATCATGTGTGACCATAAGGGACAACAGTGTAGCAACCGTCAGGTGTTAAAAGACTACACACTATAGTAACTGTCACATCTGATCATGTTGGTGACTCATATCTATAAATGAATTCTTAGCAAGAGTTAGGAACAGACAAGGGCAATCTATGAACTAAATCTACAAACAAAACATTCTAAACTGACATCGACAACTTGAGCTATCATTGCGAACCATGTGAACATGCTTTTAATTGCTTGGGTGAGTATCGGTCAATCTGATAAAAAAAATAAATAAAAAAATAAAAACCGCAATAAAAAGTAGACCAACAAAATACCCTTGTTTAGAATGAACATATTAGATCACAGTTTTCCTTACGGGACAACCTCCAAAGAAGAGAAAGTGTTGTAATGTGGATCGGGTTGGGGATCAAAAATATCGTGATTGTATTTAGAGGCAGTTAGCAAAAATCATGGATGTTAATAAACATAAGGCATTCTGCATGCTGTCAATGTTTCTGCTGATGATGTTCAATCATGAAAGTACTTTAAGCTGAACTATTCACTTTCTCTTCAATCTTAAATAACATATCTCCTCACCCAAACAAAACCAACTAAAGAAAACCAAATGTGCCAGCAACTGCTAATTTTTTCAATATTTGAAATAAGCCAAAATTATACTCTTATCCACTCTGAAGCATTGCCATCAATATGGTCACTGTTATCGCCAAGCATTTTCTTTTTGAGCTATGTTCCATCCTTCAAAAATATGCATTTTCCTCCAAAAAAAAAAATGCAATGACAAGCTTTGACAGGAGGTAGGGTCCACTGAAAGGACAGAGTTACAATATTATGTTTCTTTTCTTCAATACTTTAGATGATTCTTACCATCAGAGGTCACTACAGTAACTGACTTTTGAGTCCACAAACACCCAATATTATCACCATAGACGTAGCAGAAACTGACTTTTTGTCCAAAATATGCCAAATAATATTACCATGGATACAGGTAGATCTACTTGAAGCAGCATTTCATTGTCTCATAACAAAAAGGTAGAAGTGATGAATTAGTTGCCATTAGTGACTGTGTGTTATGCTGGCCCTGTTCAGACATAGCCATGCTCTTTGACTAGGATAGGCCTTACCTGCACCACCTCTCTGTTTATGTGCCACATGAACAACTTCTGCACGACCAGAAGAGCCAAGGCACAACAACTTAGAAATCCTATCAAACTACCAAAAGTTATTAGTATGATAGTGAATGGATTCTCTTCAACCTGAACCTGAGTAGTCGATGGAAATAGAAAACCATCAATTGAAGAAAAAACGATTAACGCTTCAATGACAAATTTGTCACAGGTTTTATCAAAGCCGTGTACAGTGTGTTCAACCGTATTAAAGAGATACCCTGCTGGTGTCGCACGAGAGAAACCATGACAAGCTCCTGGTAATGTTGCTACCGGCAGATACACTCAACAGAATCATAATTTTGATTTAGGGTTTCATATCCGAAGGAACAAAGTAAAACAGAACATTTTCATAGAAGCCTCACTAATCTAGTATTACCTCTACCATCTCCTTTCCTGCCCTACCCAATCTATCACTTTACCATGTATTTGGAGGAGAGTATGGTTGGATGAAAGTAGAGATTATTAAACACAAAAGGAGGGCTCTGAGAAAGACCTTCAAAGGAATCAGAATAGTGATGTCACAAGATAGTAAGGTGACTACTTTGATTGTTTATCATATAATTCCCCCCGGAAACAGCACAAGCTGGTGAATAAAAGAAACCACTTATTTAAAAGAACTTCTTGCCTTCTTTTCCTGTTGGTGACATGGCAGTTATGTACTTAATATCACACAAAACCAACCAAATGCGGCTATCCTCAACCCCCCATTCCCCCTTAACTTTGATGGAAAATAATTTGAGCTGAAAGGAAACCAACTAATTATTTGCAGGGTTGATGAGATTACAACATAAGAGGTTATCACAGGAACATGCATATCATGTTATAAAGATCATCACATTAATCATTTTAAAGGGATATTGATAATATTTGTAGCCAAATAAGATAAAAATCCTTTTTGCAGGGAAAGATTAAGGCAACTCATGTTTAAGCCTTTATACGATGTTTTGAATTTGCGAGGGGTGTGCTGGTAGTGTGTTTACGATGATTAGGCCAGTGGTGAGTTAGTGGTAGCGTCTTGTAAATCCAGAGAGCCGATCGACATGCACCCTACCTGCTGCCCCAGGTAGAGGGAGACCTGCGATCTGATACGTCGTAATATGGCTGTGATTGACATCAATACCATGGAGCAGGTAAAGAATATGACAGAATATTCCAAACCAGTCGGACCTCTGTGGTGTAACTTTGAATTTAAAATGTTAGGCTGTGAAGCCTGAAACTAACAAGAAGAGATGCAGAGAGCTTGATGAGCCTCTGGGCATTCTGCAAGACCGAGTTAACGACCGAGTAAAGATTTTAATCGCAGGAGCTGACAACATGAGTTATACAATAACTTTCAACTTTTGTAAATACAAAGATGATATGACACCTGACAAGTCGAGAACACTCTCATCTCCTCAATAACAAGAAACTTATTTCCAGCAAATTTTACTTGTAAATTTATAGAGGGTTAGAGTTCTCGTAGGTGAAATTACAAGTAACATCCATTTTCCCTAAATTTCTACAGCCTTTACAGATGAGAGGACTTATTCATATGTACTTAAATAGCTTTCTGATTACTGATGAAACCATTTAAAATGAGAGCTAAATCCTTCAGTTATACAATCACCAAACTGACCAAACCAAAGAAAACAAGTCCCTAAGAAATTGTACCCATGAGCTGTTTCTTTCCTCTGAGTGACACACTGAAACAGATGCACTTCTTCTGAAGACTCAAACATACCAATCTTGAATCGCTTTAATAGCTAAAAAGCACACACATGTATACCAAAGGCATTTTGAGACAGTTAGACCCAAAGGCAACAAACTTGGCCTAAACTAAAGGACATTTCAAATAGACTTGCAAGACTGCTGAACTTGCCTGGGAGAAGAAATTGTCAATGTGATATATAATAAACATCATAACACTCACAAAACCATGAGAGAAAATTAAATGGTCATTAAACATCAAACTTAACCACTTCACATCATATTTACAAAATGATATGAACATTGTCTGAACATTTTTTTTCCTTTCGTTTTTTGCTTCATTGAAGATTCTGACCTACATTTCTAGCTATTGCTATCAGATGGTATGTTGTTGGTGGTTTACATAACAATCAATGAAAAATCAAGTCTCCATCTATAACATGATTAAATTCAATTTGAAATATCTTTGACAAAACACACACATGCAAGATATTCTCATAATAATGACTGAGAAATGACTGTACTTCATTGTGATTCTCAGCTCTGTCTGTGAGAAATTTCAAAATTAGAAATACAAGTCCCTGAAAGAACCAACAAATGTTATACTGAGAGTACAGTTAATGTAAGACTAAATCTACACATGTGTTATACTTTGTCCGTTTTTCATCTTTCCTCTGTCAAAGGATTTCTTCTCTCTGCCGTAATAAAACACTAAATGTCATCAACAAAGGATCAACAGAGCCAGTGATCATTCCGTCAATCAATCAAAACCAACATTTCTTTCTTTTTGTAATAATAAAGAAATATGAAAGGTGAAAAGACTACTTACCCTGAAAGTAAATGGATGGGTAAAGTCGGATAGATAAAAGAGGAATGTAGTGTTGACTTCATTTCTGAAATCATAGGTGTAACGTGAGAATCTGTAGCGATATACATCATCCACGTATGTGTCGTTGACTATGATCTGCTCTTCCTCAACCGTGGCTGGAGATAAAAACAAAGATGAAGGAAACTGTTCAAAGATAGGGAATTTAAAAAAGTTTACTCATACAACAGGTACCACAATGCATTGGTGTTTTGGATATGAATATTCATAGGCAGTTCTCACATCACAAGTAATACAGCAATGATGAAAAAAGAATCAAACTTCATTCAACACTAGGGATAGAAGTTGAAAGTTCTCCACTTTCTTTTTTGGATTTCAGTCATAGCAGACAATAAAACTCTTGTATTCCCAAACCACTGTGAAGTGGAGAATGTGTTTTGATAAAAAAAAAAAACAAGCTGCTCTATAGACCAAGCTGTTCAGTGGTATACAAACAGCATGCAGATACAAAACCAAAAATATTGTTAATAAACCACTTATAACAACTAGTTGACAATATAAGCAGCAATCTCTCAGCAACTATCTGTCTCTATAAATATCTTGAGACAGCTCCCTGCATCTCTGTATCAAACACTTGGTGGAGAGTAACATCAAAGCCAAATTAGAGAAGGTGGCATTCAACTTCTACCTACCCTCAGTTAGTCTCACAGACCCAGTTGGGAAAGTAATGGTGTCAGGAATGCTAAATGTGTTAGCTACTATGTGAGGAGTGCATTGCATAATGCAAAATCATCCAAGCTATGCTGAAGTTACCTTCTGGGGCCAAACAATCGACTTCCCCCTCCCATCGAACTTTGAACAGGGAAGGGTACAGGGATGGGAGATTTGGTGGGCATGGGAGGATGGTGGATGTTTGGGGTTTGTGAGGTATCCCAATATTCATGTTACACATGCAACACTGTTATTAAGTATAAGAATTAAATGCAAACAGGTTACAAGAAACCTTGGAATATTTAACGTAACTGAGTCTTGAGAGAGGGCTAAACCAAATAATAATAATGAAGGTAAAGCTTAATAGGAAGCATGCTTTCAAACAGGACGATAAAATTAAAATTATAATCAATCAGAAAATGAAATCAAAATCCCACATATATTCTGGAATATTTCTTTGTTAGGTTGAGACACTGTCTTGCATTCTAATCTGAATGGTGCATTAACGAGTTATTGTTGATTAAACGTTTGACATTCCAATCATGGTTCCAAATATCTTCCAATTTCACAGATCAACTTCCAGTGTGAATGATTACAGCAGTGTCATCCTTAGAGCAAGATGGCCATACAACAGTGACAAAGTTTGCTGGATAGTTTTATATTCATCTAGGGAATATTAAAGAATGGAATATGGTTCTTTTTTAAAATCCTTGACTGATCCTACCCCCTCCCCCCCCATCCAGCCCTGACATAAACACTGCCCATAAGCACTCACCAAGTCTCCCAACCTCACTCAAGCAGAAGTGTACTAAGTTTATCAATCGTATAAATATAGATGCAAGATATGGTATTATTGCAATTCTTGCAGCACAACAATTCAGGCAACACCAAACAAATTACAATTTACAAGGTTTTAGCAGACAGCTAAAGGAAAGTAAGGATTTGCTTAAAACATTAGATAGAGGATTTCCATGACTCAAGACGACAAATACAAACAAAACACAAATTTACCGATTGAAGTGTCTGTAAGAAAAAAAAAATTCAAAAAACTTTGAAGTTTAGCAGAAAGACCAAGATATGAGAAGAAGCTTTCACTTGTTTTACAAGTCATATCTTTGTTTAGTTTAATTTTGAAACCTACTGCAAGTCCTTCATGTTTCTAGTTTTTATGTACAATTGTAATGTGTTATATGCACTTAACCAATTGCTATACTCTATACTTGTAACACATAAGGTCCTAATTAACAAAAGGTTTACTATTAACATGTTAAGTCCTACATGTCGCCAACTATACACTGAATATGTGTAATGTATTGGGTCCTATATAATACTAGCTCTACTGTAAACATATTATGCATTAGGTCCTACATATTACTTGCCATACCTTATACTTGTAATACATGTGTTAGTTTCCACATGTCACTAATACCCTATACTTGTAATGTGTTACGTTATTCATATCACTAATACCCTATACTTGTATTGTGTTAGTTCCACATATCACTAATACCCTATACTTGTATTGTGTTAGTTTCCACATATCACTAATACCCTATACTTGTATTGTGTTAGTTTCCACATATCACTAATACCCTATACTTGTATTGTGTTAGTTTCCACATCACTAATACCCTTTACTTGTAATGTGTTAGTTTCCACATATCACTAATACCCTTTACTTGAAATGTGTTACGTTCTTCATATCACTAATGCCCTATACTTGTAATGTGTTAGTTTCCACATATCACTAATACCCTATACTTGTAATGTGTTACGTTATTCATATCACTAATACCCTATACGTGTAATGTGTTAGCTTCTGCATATCACTGCTACCCTATACGTGTAACGTATTAGGTTCCACATATCACTAATACCCTATAATTACAAAATCAGAAACAATTGTTAGAAGCTATTTTATCATCAGGATCTATGTGAAGGCTATTTTGCATCATGTTAGTAACCTCAATGTTTAACCAAGATGTTCACAGACATACTTTGTGGACAAACAGTTCTTCTATTTGATTGACTTAAGATCATCTATGATGACTATGCTATCACACTATTCAATATTTCGTGAAACAAAATTGAATTTCATCTTAAATTTCACTTTTGGATGTTCTGACTCAGCTTTCAACCTGACACAATGTTTACAACTATGATGAGTACAACGTCAGGATAAATACCCAGGGGTCACACAAGTCACGGAGGTAACCTTACCCCGCTGCCCTCCTCCAGTGCAAATTGATGCATTCATGGAGGTCCCACCCATCTGGGATAGCATATTCAGGGAGGTCTCTACCAACAGAGAATAGAACATTGAGGAGGGACCAACCCAGCAAACTCACTTGTTGTGTATGATATGGTGAAATTGACTGGTTCATTAACATTCAGTATAAATTCAATATCTCTATTTTGGACCGAGGGCTGCACATAGAGGTTGATCTTTGTCAGATTTTCCCCTGAGGTGTCATCTAATTGGAAGGTGTATTTGAAGTTCATAAGCAGTTCATCTGTGGGTTTAAGAAACAAAAGAAAAAATACATTCCTGCATGAATTTCTTTCCCATAAAAATAAATAAAAAATGCCTTGAAACTCACAACTGTAAAAGGTGATCCTTAGCAATACCGGCTGGAAAACTTCCAATTCAAAATCGATATCGCTGCGAGTGCTGACGGGCTTGATAAGGAGGTTCTCCTTAGTAATATTAACAAGCTCTGGTTCAGATTCGTTGAAGGTGAACTTAAAATTAATGGCGAGTTGGTCTGGCAGGCACAATGGGTGTGGATAATGAGAGATCGTGATCATGTCAGGATGAAGAAACAAAAACAGAGGTGAGGCGAGACAGATGGTTACAAAGAACAGAGAAATAAGGATGAAAAAAAAGACAACAAATAAGACTTGTAAATGAGGATGGGGGGGGGGGGTTTAAAAGAGACAGTTGGTATGTGTGAGTGTGCTTTTGTGGGCTGGGGGAACCGGAAGGGATTGAGAGAACACATACCGCAATATCGTCAAAATGCTATAAAATTCATAGGATAAAACATGGTGAGTGATTGCAATCTGCGACTGATCCTAACAGGGAAACTATACACAATTTTCAGTATCTCTTGCATAAATAGAAACCATAGTAAGCAAACACACATTAGAGATAAGGAGACAATTTATAACTATATAGTTCTGAGCAACACACCACACTAGATCTGGGCTGCTGACACTGAACACTTTAGACAGGATGCAATGTGTAGAGAGGGTGAATTGCTAGTGTTCTTTTAGAAATACATGAAACATAAAACATGTCAGAGATACCTACATCAATATCTCATAGACAAAGTCAAACGGTAGAACTGAATTCTACACCGTTTCAAATGCATGGCCGATATTATGTTTAATTGTGATATGACTCTTTGCTATATCACTGGATTGAAGCTCCTAGCAATGGTACGCATAATGACAACTGATGAGCACAGATTTCTTCTTTATGAGGTAAAAATTATTGATCAAAAGAGCAAAATTATACAATGAATTTTCATATTGCATTGGAGTTACTTGCACATGGACTGCACAGCAAAAGTTCTGAACATTTGAAGGGAAATAAGTCAGCATTAAGGAAACAGAGTAGCAAAGTGATGCTGTAATTACATCACCTAATAGTTAATAATGAGAAGCTGCAATGGATGCTGGGATTGCATCACACTATGGTGAATGAAACCTGTGCAGCCTTGCTGCAATGGATGCTGGGATCGCATTACACAATTAGTGAATGAAACCTGTAGAGCCTTGCTGCAATGGATTATGTGATCGCTTCACACAATAGTGAATGAAACACATGCAGTCTTGCTGCGATGGTTTGTGTGCTTGCATCAAAGATCACTGTACAGTCTAAAACATCTGCTTTTCAAATAACATATATTTTGTATGATTCTTCTTCATGCACCACCCGACACTACCCCCCTCTTTGTCCAAATAATGAAAAACAATACTCACAAAAACATGTGTTGATGGTTGGGTTACCCTTATAACCTCGCAGTTCATCACACCTGGGGAAGAACACAGAGATGATGATGATGACAAGATTTTGCCCCAAGGATTGAAACTTCATTTATTTACAAAAGTAGGTATACAAACTGGAAGTTGAAAGTTGAGTTTCTAGATCAGAAGCTAACCTGCATGCTAGTGTAAACTGCTAGTATATCTGCACATTGCTAGTGGATCTACATATTGTTAGTGAATCTGCACATTGCAAGTGCATCTGAACATTGCTAGTAGATCTGCAAAACTGCTAGTGGATCTGCATACTGCTAGTGCTTCTGCACACTGCTAGTGGATCTGCACATTGCTAGTGCATCTGTACATTGCTAGTGGATCTGCAAAACTGCTAGTGGATCTGCATACTGCTAGTGCTTCTGCACACTGCTAGTGGATCTGCACATTGCTAGTGCATCTGTACATTGCTAGTGGATCTGCAAAACTGCTAGTGGATCTGCATACTGCTAGTGCTTCTGCACACTGCTAGTGGATCTGCACATTGCTAGTGCATCTGCACATTGCTAGTGGATCTACATATTGTTAGTGGATTTGCACATTGCTAGTGCATCTGCACATTGCTAGTGGATTTGCATACTGCTAGTAGATCTGCACATTGCTAGTGGATCTACATATTGCTAGTGAATCTGCACATTGCTAGTAGATCTGCAAAACTGCTAGTGGATCTGCACATTGCTAGTGGATCTGCACATTGTTAGTGAATCTGAACATTGCTAGTGCATCTGTACATTGCTAGTGGATCTGCAAAACTGCTAGTGGATCTGCATACTGCTAGTGCTTCTGCACACTGCTAGTGGATCTGTACATTGCTAGTGGATCTGCATACTGCTAGTGGATCTGCATACTGCTAGTGCTTCTGCACATTGCTAGTGCATCTGTACATTGCTAGTGGATCTGCACACTGCTAGTGGATCTACATATTGTTAGTGAATCTGAACATTGCTAGTGCATCTGTACATTGCTAGTGGATCTGCATATTGTTAGTGGATCTGCACATTGCTAGTGCATCTGCACATTGCTAGTGGATTTGCATACTGCTAGTAGATCTGCACATTGCTAGTGGATCTACATATTGCTAGTGAATCTGCACATTGCTAGTAGATCTGCAAAACTGCTAGTTGATCTGCACATTGCTAGTGGATCTGCACATTGTTAGTGAATCTGAACATTGCTAGTGCATCTGTACATTGCTAGTGGATCTGCATACTGCTAGTGGATCTGCATACTGCTAGTGCTTCTGCACACTGCTAGTGGATCTGCACATTGCTAGTGCATCTGCACATTGCTAGTGGATCTACATATTGTTAGTGGATTTGCACACTGCTAGTGCATCTGCACACTGCTAGTGGATCTGCACACTGCTAGTGGATCTGCACACTGCTAGTGAATCTGAACATTGCTAGTGCATCTGTACATTGCTAGTGGATCTGCATACTGCTAGTGGATCTGCATACTGCTAGTGCTTCTGCACACTGCTAGTGGATCTGTACATTGCTAGTGGATCTGCATACTGCTAGTGGATCTGCATACTGCTAGTGCTTCTGCACACTGCTAGTGGATCTGCACATTGCTAGTGCATCTGCACATTGCTAGTGGATCTACATATTGTTAGTGGATTTGCACACTGCTAGTGCATCTGCACACTGCTAGTGGATCTGCACACTGCTAGTGGATCTACATATTGTTAGTGAATCTGAACATTGCTAGTGCATCTGTACATTGCTAGTGGATCTGCATACTGCTAGTGGATCTGCATACTGCTAGTGCTTCTGCACACTGCTAGTGGATCTGCACATTGCTAGTGCATCTGCACATTGCTAGTGGATCTACATATTGTTAGTGGATTTGCACACTGCTAGTGCATCTGCACACTGCTAGTGGATCTGCATATTATTAGTGGATCTGTACAATGCTAGTGGATCTGTAAAATGCTAGTGGACCTGAACATTGCTAGTGGATTTGCATACTGCTAGTGCTTCTGCACACTGCTAGTGGATCTGAAAACTGCTAGTGGTGAAGGCAAAAAAAAACTTATTTCTTACCTATCACATTGATCACCAAGAACTCCTTTTGTGTCACAGTAGCATTTACTGCTGACTGCATTCTGGTCACAGTACTCAGAGTGTCCGTTGCACTCACAGCGAGAGCAATTTGCTCCATTCAATGGTATACCGTGATATCCCAGGAGGCAGCTGTCACACTCTTCACCTTCATATGAAGAAAACAAGATTACAAAATTATGATATGCGAATGATTGACAAACGGTTTAACCATTTCTGTCAAATCCGTTCAAAAAGGAACATAACGGTTTCAGCAACGTGGTTCAAACACATCATAGGCAGCTAACAGGATGGAAGGGAATGTCCACTTGAGGATTACTGCACAAAAAAACTCATGCTTTGAACAAAACTGAATGTAAACAACAAGGAACCCTGACCACGTTTGGAAAGTCATATCAATTGTTGCCTTCAGTCACATACTGAAAAAGATGAAGCCAGGTAAATCGACATTTTAACAGTTTCTGCACAAGTTTTACAATAATAAATATGTCTAAATGTACCAATGTGAGAAGCATGCATCCTTCACCTTACTGGAGAATTCATTTTATATTCAAAACTAGTTCTTTCCCACGTCTTACACATATGTAAATTAATAAGATAATGACATGTGCCGTTGTTTGTGGAACTGTAAGATATCTTCCAGCCATTTGACTTCCTAAAGAGAATACAAACATTTTGTAAAAATCAGAAAGCCATCGCACCTGTGGTAAAGTCACTGCAGTTGCTACAATTTTCACCATCTACGCATATACTGTGGCCATTACACTGGCATGCTGTTGGAAGAGGGAAGAGGGTCAGGGGTCAAGGATGAGGTTAATGAATATTAATGTTATGACTCAAAAACGATAAGCAAATAATACCAGATATGCATGCAAACACAATGACACAAATAAGAGGTTTTGACATCGAATCAGTTGAGGTACAAAGTATATCGCAAATGAAAGGGAAACAGCATAAGCTTCCAATCGATGAGAAAACAAATGGTTGGAGAAGTTGCAAAGATGAAGTAATTGTAGTATCATTAGGACTTAAATTCCATTAGTTATTTAATATATGAACTGTTTACTTGAAACACTTAACAATAAATGAGTTTTTTACAAAAATCTCTGACATATTATGACCCTCTTTGAACAACAAAGACAAAGTATCAATCAGGTAATACACAATACAGAACATAACCTTCTCCCGCCTCGTACTGCCCCCCTCACACCCGCGTCCCATTAACCCCCTCCTCCTACTGACCCCCCACACCCTGTCCCATTAACATTCCTCAACCCATGATGACATAATTGATCATGTTATCACAATTAACAATCATGAGTCACATATGGCTTCTTCTTCAGAGTTTAACACTGATGTCGTGTTCAAAGCTCATATGAAATAGTGCTACATCACACTGGTGTTGTCACACTGATTGCTAATAGTGCTACGTCAGTGTTAAACAGTAATGTTGTCACATTGATTGCTAATAGTTCTACTTAGTCAATGTTGTGTTGGACTCATAGAGATTGCTCATATTACTATTTCAGTGTTAAACAGTGATGTTGTCACATTGATTGCTAATAGTTCTACTTAATCACTTAACACTGATGTTGTGTTGGACTCATAGAGATTGTTCATAGTACTATGTCAGTGTTAAACACTGATGTTGTCACACTGAGTACTAATAGTACTACCTCAGTGCTAAACACTGATGCTGTCCCATTGATTGCTAATAGTTCTACTTAATCACTTAACACTGATGTTGTGTTGGACTCATAGAGATTTTTCATAGTACTATGTCAGTGTTAAACACTGATGTTGTCACACTGATTACTAATAGTACTACCTCAGTGCTAAACACTGATGTTGTCCCATTGATTGCTAATAGTTCTACTTAATCACTTAACACTGATGTTGTGTTGGACTCATAGAGATTTTTCATAGTACTATGTCAATGTTAAACAATGATGTTGTCACACTGATTACATATAGTGCTACCTCAGTGTTAAAACACTGATGTTGTCACATTGATTGCTAATAGTTCTACTTAGTCAATGTTGTGTTGGACTGATAGAGATTGCTCATAGTACTAAGTCAGTGTTAAACACTGATGTTGTCACAATGATTGCTAATAGAATTACTTTATCACTTAACACCTGTGTTATGTTGTAGTCAAACAGATTGTTAATAGTACTATGTCAGTGGTAAGCATTGAAGCTGGCACATTTGATTGCTAATAGTTCTACTTAAACACTTAACACTGATATTGTGTTGGAGTTGCATATGGCTACTATAACATTGCTGATTCAGTGGTTAACCTAGGTGTTATGTTGTTCTATCCCTGTAACTTACATGGACATTCAGTGAAATACCAGTCAGAGGCCGGACACTGTTCAAAGTCCAGCTCACTGCCAGCAGCACTGACATTTAGTGGTCCAGCATTACTGCCTCCCATGCAGGTACCAAGCCCTGTACCATCGCCCTGGTCACACCACCCACAGGCTGGATCTTCATGACATAGTTCACATGTGTGGTAGTCAGAACACTTGATATCTGCAACAAAAAATTAAAAGAATCATACAAACTACTCAAAATGCTCTCAAGATATTAAAACATCACACAGTACGTTTTTATCTATAATCTAGAAAACAATCCTGAAAGTATCATAATGGGAGTAGCTTGCAGTCTCTTGTAAAAATTCGCTCCATACATTATGGCTTCAATTGATATACAATATCTTCTTTGATTCCAGTTATAATGTCATGCAAATGTTTAATTTGTGGAAAACACGAAAAACCTCAAGTTGATATCATGAATAAAATTACGATGAGAAAGAATATCTTCAATTACAGTTCTGAGAAAACCATTAAGGTTTTTTACACACATATGACATGTGTTCACCCTATGTTGTAAACACCTCCTTGGTCATGCAACGAGTCATATGGGACAAAACTCTCCACAAACAAGTTCATGGCTGGCTTTAATTGCATATGAAGGATATTGCTGTTCCAGACCAACCCCTACTAGAGCATTTTGACAATCAATCAAAGAACTTTCCCTTTTCTTTTACAGTCCTTCTTGTTATAAGGTAGGTCATTTTATTTATCAGGAAGGTCATCTGTATGCTTACTTTTGTAGCTGAGTTTTCAATTTATTAGTTTAAATAACAAATTTAAGTTTTAAATATGTTGGCCCAAAAAAAAAAAATCTCTGAGTCACAATAGCACATAAGTTGTTAATAAAAAACTTACTGTTACAACTGTCCTGGCTTGTAACCCAAGCCAAGCAAGTGCCAAATGGGAAGGAGCTCATGTAGGTCTGAGAATCGATGCATCGATTCTGACTTTCACACCACATACAACCACTCGATGAGGTACAGTCTGAGCAACCAGTTTGACTTGCACACGGTGTAACACATCCCTTGGGTAAATCTAGAGAAAAATAGACACAATGTTATCTGACGCAAATACACCACACACTCTCAATAGTATTAAGTTAAGTTACATGATACGTGTGTAATGATTCAATAGTTGAAGCGTAGAGCATTGTGGTCAAGTGGTTAAGGCAGTTGACTTGTGATCTAAGGATTGCAGGTTCGAGTCCTGGCCAGATCATTGCGTTGTGTCCTTGGGCAAGGCACTGTATCTCCATTCCCTCTCTTCACCAAAGTGTGTAACTGGGGACTTACGAGATAACTTGTCAATAGTTGTGTGCACCAGTTTGTGGCTGCACCCTATGGGAAGTCCTCCGGGGACACGTGGATGTGGTGCACTGAGGTGCCCCAGGAGAGACAGATTGAATTGTGCACACTTTGGTGTGTGGGTGTGACAAGTTACCAATGACCAAAGGTTAAGTTGCAAAGTCGTGTGAGGAGGCATTGGACTCACACAAGACAGTAAACCTTCAACTTTAATTTCTAATTTCATCAAAAGATACTTCATGTACACAGAGCTCTAAAGCATGGAAGGTGCAGAAACTAATACATTGCAAGAATCCTATCCCTCCCTACCCAACACAGAGTGGACAAATGAAGTTGTGTGATGCATGCATAATTCCCACTGAATATTTCCTTACCTAAATGTCATTGCTCATGATATTGTGTACAACACTGAATGAAGCAGCTTAAAATATTCATTAGAAGTTAACTGTGGATTAATGATTAGTAAGACCTTGTTAGGAAACTGTATTTTGCAAACTTTCCTTTGAAAGTTAACAACACTGCAGTCACATTATGTCTTACATCAGTTTAGCTTCTCCTATCTGTACAGTCAGTCCAAGTGCAAAAAGATGTGAGATAGTTTAACAAGACAAAACGATGCCTTATCCTGTTATTTAGAAAGAGATCATTACAAGAGCACTTGATGTATGACCTAATTGGTTGGTATTTGCTTAGTAATTAATGTTATTCTTTAATGTTAACTAATCTATTCAAAACCGTGGCAAATTTTTGGTATACAGAATCTTGGGACAGTTGAGTGGAACATTGTGTGACATTACATTTGGTACTGGGTAGTAACTCACCAGGATTTCCAATTTCTGAACACCCTTGGCTGACCCATCTGCATTCAGGTTCCCGGTTACAGTCATGACAATCAACGTGAAATGGGCAAGTGCCTGCACCGCAAGTGTATATCTGACTCTGTGAAAGGATAGTTCAAATGAAGAGAATCAAACATAATATTTCTCAGGTAAGAAAATCATTTGACCTTTGGCAGACATGACATTGGTCCAAATTATCCTTCTTATGAGATATTGTGTTAACTTTGTATCCTTTGCTTTTGACCTAAAAATGGACTTATGAGCTCAAATAAAACCATTAAAGAATTTGGTACGAAGACCCAAACCAATGAAACAACATAGATCTCTCTACACTGCCAGTCTGGAGATATTGTTTATACATGCTATGGTGCCACATATCTAGACCATCAGAACCACCTTGAAGGCATCAGATCCCCATCTCCAGAAAATAAAAAATTACCAACCATAAACTGTCATGTACATCAACATACCTTCTAACCAGCACAGTATTAGGATACTGTATACATTCAAAAACAAGTAAATATGTTACGCAGGTTCACATTTCATGAGTCTTGTAATCCTTCCTCTCTCATGAGATAATCTTCCTCTTACCTCATTTGTGCAAGATGAGCTACAATGAGATAATCTTATGAGATAATATCTTCCTCTTACCTCATTTGTGCAGGATGAGCTACATTGATCATCACACCAGCCACATCCTTGTTTCTCTATGCATGTGATACAGCTGTCTGCAGTGGAACAATTGAATAAACCTGGCGGCAAAAAAAAAATAAAAAACAGCAGACTCGTCATTAAGGAACACATAGTCACTCCAAGATTAATGTATGTCGTCCAGTTACAGAGTTGTTGACAATTCATAATCATAGACGTTAAAATATGAATCTAAGAGACTGACTTAGGTCAGCTTGCGGCTTTGATAAGCCAATGATGGCTTCTTCGCAAGTTCCTGCTTGCAGGAGGATCTAAAATACATACATACATACACGCATACATACATAGTCGTTGTACATGTCTGACTTACACAGTACTTCAGTCTCGAGTAATACTTGAGTCTTAAGCATTACTTCATCCTCACTGTAACAGTCTCAAGTAATACTGCAGTCTGCATCAAACACTTCATTCTTAGATAACACTTGTTCCTCAGAGAATACTTCAGTTTCAAATAGTAGTTAAGTTTCAAGTAATATCGAGGAGGGTGATGCTTTAACACTGTTTGAATTACCTCAACAATAAAGAAATCCTTTTTAATACATCTACATTCATTGTCAACAGCTTTTATGTCTCAATTTTTAATCCAAGCAATGTCCATACAACTTGCGTGTAAAGAATGACTATCCCACACACAAATA
Organism: Apostichopus japonicus; assembly: GCF_037975245.1. Taxonomy (NCBI): domain Eukaryota; kingdom Metazoa; phylum Echinodermata; class Holothuroidea; order Aspidochirotida; family Stichopodidae; genus Apostichopus; species Apostichopus japonicus. Next base: position 15,319,763 of record NC_092565.1, read on the forward strand.
TGAGATATTAAAGCTCTCAGTACTTACTATCAGTACGAAAGGATAGATGAAGCTCTGGGTACCAGTAAATGTTCATTATTTGCACAAAAATATGAGTACAAGAAAAAAACACTATTGAGTTAATTGTTTAGTACGACCTCTTATCAGCATCACCATAGTATCATTTAACAGGAGATATTAAAGCTCTCAGTACTTACTATCAGTATGATAGGATAGATGAAGCTCTGAGTACTTACTATCAGAATCATCATAGTATTATTAACAGGAGATATTAAAGCTCTCAGTACTTACTATCAGTACGATGGGATAGATGAAGCTCAGAGTACTTACTATCAGCATCACCATAGTATCATTTAACAGGAGATATTAAAGCTCTCAGTACTTACTATCAGTACGATAGGATAGATGAAGCTCAGAGTACTTACTATCAGCATCACCATAGTATTATTAACAGGAGATATTAAAGCTCTCAGTACTTACTATCAGTATGATGGGATAGATGAAGCTCAGGGTACTTACTATCAGCATCAACATAGTATCATTTAACAGGAGATATTAAAGCTCTCAGTACTTACTATCAGTACCATAGGATAGATGAAGCTCAGAGTACTTACTATCAGCATCATCATAGTATTATTAACAGGAGATATTAAAGCTCTCAGTACTTACTATCAGTATGATGGGATAGATGAAGCTCAGGGTACTTACTATCAGCATCAACATAGTATCATTTAACAGGAGATATTAAAGCTCTCAGTACTTACTATCAGTATGATAGGATAGATGAAGCTCAGAGTACTTACTATCAGCATCACCATAGTATTATTAATAGGAGATATTAAAGCTCTCAGTACTTACTATCAGTACGATAGGATAGATGAAGCTCAGAGTACTTACTATCAGCATCACCATAGTATTATTAATAGGAGATATTAAAGCTCTCAGTACTTACTATCAGTATGATGGGATAGATGAAGCTCAGAGTACTTACTATCAGCATCACCATAGTATCATTTAACAGGAGATATTAAAGCTCTCAGTACTTACTATCAGTAGGATCACACTCAAGGAATGATGCATTATGTTGTATAGTCTCATTCAGATTAATTTGTAAACATTCTGATGCTGAGAGATCCCACATGCAGGTTGGGCCATTTCCAGCCAGCTCACAGTTGGTTTCGTTTGTCACTAAACTGCAGTTGACTACGGGTATAAACAGAAGACAAGCAATCATGATAGCAAGCAGGACTCATAACACACGAACAGTAAAAGCCAGGTTTATTGAGAGCGTGGTCGCCAATTGGCTAAGGCGTCGGACTTGTGATCCAAGGATTGCTGGTTCGATTCCTGCCTAGTTCATTACGTTGTGTCCTTGGGCAAGATGCTTAATCTCAATTGCCTCTCTCCACCCAGGGGTTAAAATGGGTACCTGTGAGGTAACTTGTCATTTGGGGCAGTATATAACTGCAGCAGCCTGGAGGGATTGTCTCTGGGACAGGTTATCATTGACCAGGGGTAATGTAACATCTGTAAAGCGCTTTGAGACCTACCGCTGGTATTAAGCGCTATATAAAAATAAAACATTATTATTATTATTAATTCAAAGCAAAGTATTCCCCCCACTCATGCAGTAATGAAATGTGTTTAGTGATATGTAGTTTGTACTATTCACCCTAGTTATCACGTACTTGTGATCTCATAAAGCTCACCTGGGGTGTATGTATTAACACTGTTTAGTATTACACCATTAAAACCACCGAATGTCCACATCATATCATTGTACCAGGCTGCTTGGTGTCCATAGCGAGATACCTCTTCCTTCAAACCAGAGCTAACTTCTTCCTCATACCACTCCTTACAATCTAGAAAAAAATGGTTACAATCATATTTAGTATCACAGACATCTTAAGATTCAAATATAAGAAAAGTCAACAGGTTTCTCAAATAAACCAAATGTATGACGAACGAAACATACAACTTGCACAGATAAGCTATACAGTCTCTCAGATCCAATGATGGTTCCATATGCAAACTAATGAGTGTCCACAGACAAGCTTTTTTGTATACTCACCAATATCGCTCTTTGATTGAATCACTATTGCTGAAGGCTCATTCACTCACCAATATCACTCTTTGATTGAATCACTATTGCTGAAGACTCATTCACTCACCAATATCACTCTTTGATTGAATCACTAATTGCTGAAGACTCATTCACTCACCAATATCACTCTTTGATTGAATCACTATTGCTGAAGACTCATTCACTCACCTATATCACTCTTAGATTGAACCACTATTGCTGAAGACTCATTCACTCACCAATATCACTCTTTGATTGAATCACTATTGCTGAAGACTCATTCACTCACCTATATCATACTTTGATTGAACCACTATTGCTGAAGACTCATTCACTCACCAATATCACTCTTTGATTGAATCACTATTGCTGAAGACTCATTCACTCATCTATATCACTGTTAGATTGAATCACTATTGCCGAAGACTCATTCACTCACCAATATCACTCTTTCATTGAACCACTCTTGCTGAAGACTCATTCACTCACCTATATCATTCTTTGATTGAATCACTATTGCTGAAGACTCATTCACTCACCTATATCACTCTTTGATTGAACCACTATTGCTGAAGACTCATTCACTCACCAATGTCACTCTTTGATTGAACCACTATTGCTGAAGACTCATTCACTCACCAATATCACTCTTTGATTGAATCACTATTGCTGAAGACTCATCCACTCATTAATATCATTCTTTGATTGAATCACTATTGCTGAAGACTCATTCACTCACCAATATTGCTCTTTGATTGAAACACTATTGCTGAAGACTCATTCACTCACCAATATCACTCTTTGATTGAATCACTATTGCTGAAGACTCATTCACTCACCAATATCACTCTTTGATTGAAACACTATTGCTGACAACTCATTCACTCACCTATATTATACACTATGAAACTGTCCGTGTAGCATTTCGCACCGCGATACTCGTTGCTGTCTGTATGACTGTTTCCACCAAAGACGTAGATTCTGCTGCCCTCTATCACAGCAGAGTGGAGAAAACGTGGTCGACCTGGACTGGGCAATATTGTCCTACATGAATAAAATTTAAATTTATATCAGGAATAAAATTCTGTTTATTTCCCTGCTTGGTAAATGTCAAATTCATAGGAGACATGGTCTAATGCATGGACAAATACTTCAATGATAACTCAAGCACTCAACACCAGAAAGTATAAAACATACCCTACCAAGTACAGAGGGGGGGGGGTTACTTCTTCTACCTCAATACTGAACACTAAGTAGAAGGTAACAGATGGTAATATTATTATACACAGATACATATTTTGTGCAGAGATAATCTTATGCTCTAGGATACATCTATACTTAACAAAGGCAGGATTAACATTTGGTAAACACCAGTAAGATAAGCTGGTAGTGATTATCCATTCTTGTACCTCAAATACATAAGACTTACAACATAACATGTACTTCTAGATTAAAAGGCAGGCATACTTAACTGGTACCATGTTTATAACTTGTTATAGCACACCTTTTTGTACAGAACACATATATAAAAGGCATATATGGTAAACACAAATCACACTGTTTTCAAACACAAATATACCTGCTTTGTTTTTAATAGAATAGACCTGTTAAAACCAAACAAGCAATTAACATAGTTTCCTTTTACTATTCTTAGAGTAAACACAATTAATGAAAAGCCAAAGAAATATTCAAGACTTTGTTTATATCATGCCCTGGTATAGAGCTTATATATGGTTGCACATCAAAGTGAAGAACTCACCACTTAAGCTGATGGACATCAAAGACATAGAAGGGATCTTGAGTGAAAGATTTGATTCTAACGAATGGATAGCCACCGTAAACAAATACTTGTCCCAGATCTTCACTATAGACACTAGCATGCCCATATGAACCCAACACAGGGAACCCAGTCACATCCAGTATTGACCAAGAGTTTGAGGCTGTGTAATCAATGCAAACAATAACAACAAAAACACCATTACACATATCCTACATCGCAACAGCACAGTAAAAATATATTTAACAACCTCACTGTGGATTAGCATCAAGAGAAATTCAATTCAAATCTTTTCTTTTTATTGTGAAGTATTGTGAGTCTTCTTTGCAGGGATATACATCTCTGGTCAGCATAGATTATTTGGTATTTATTCAAATTCAAAATATTGATAATGGGGGAATATAAATGCATAAAATTTAAAGACATTCGTCAAAGATTTTATACTTAAATAAAAAAAGCCAAGCCACTTACAAATGTTATACTGTTGGACCCATCCGACGTAACCATAGGTAGGGTTGTATCCGAAAAATACCAGCATTGAACCGTTGACCATATGAGCTGTATGGCCTTCCATGGACTTACTACCACTAGAATCCTTCTGCACCCAGCTGAGTGAGGTTATATTAAAGAACCAGAGCTCTGATGAGACAGGACCATCTATGAGACTGCCACCATATATGATAATAACATCCTGAACATGAAATGTAGAAAAAAAAACATTACAGCTGACAGGAAACATGATATTTATCAAAACCAGAATAGTTTATAGCTGTAAAAACAATCAAATTGTAAGTAAAGGTTTGAAAAAATACCTCGTTCCCTCTCTCTAGTGAACAAAAACATTTTGTCAATTTATGACTCAAAAGCCAACAGACCAAAAGCATCAACAGTCTTAGACTTTTTTCTCACAGTCCTAAAACAACGAATAAACATAGGACTAAGAGCAACAACAGTACAACTCCTCCACAATACAGGGTTTCCTGTTACAACCATAATATTGACACTTTGAAGCGAATGAACTGCTAATAGAAATATCTGCCTCCACAATACAAGGTTTCTTGTATCAATCATAATATTGACACTTTGAAGTGAATGAACTGCTAATAGTAATATCTGTGTTCGTAACATTGGAGATGTGCCTTAATTAATTCTTATAGAAAGATACAACCATATTAAAGATGATCTATTATCATTTGTTTTAAACATAACATTCATCACCATTTAAACCAAATTTCCCTCTCTCTGACCACCTTCAACCCCCCCCCCCCGTCCCATTCCTGTAGATCCTGTTTACACGTTAAGTTGTTCTTCACATCTATGAATGAGCGAACGAATATATTTCTATTTATTCAATACCTCTACGTAGACCTATCTCCATTACTAGGTAGTTTTGAAATATCAATTATTATCCTTCCAGGTTTTTCATTTTTATGCACCTCTTACTATTGGCCTGCCACAAAATTCTCCAAACTACAACTTGCCTGTACATGATTATGAATGCCCTGGCCTTCTCATGGTATCAAACAATAACAGAGAAAACCATTGTGTATGTTACACTGAAAGCCCAAACTTCTCATGATAGCAAGCTTTAACAACTGAAACTATTGTAAAGGTTTCACTGAAATCACCACCGTATCATGATATCAAGCATTAACAACTGAAACTATTGTAAATGTTTCACTGAAATCCCCACCGTATCATGATATCAAGCAATAAAAAATGAAACTATAGCAGGTTTCACTGAAATCCCCAACGTATCATGATATCAAGCATTAACAACTGAAACTATTTTAAAGTTTTCAGTGAAATCCCCACCGTATCATGATATCAAGCAATAACAAATGAAACTATTGTTAAGGTTCACTGAAAGCCCCACCATTGCTATATAGGTTTTCTAGAAAAGCTCCCTTAGAAGCTGCAAAAGATTGTCATTACAATATGATCAATATTGCTTCATTCTTATATATATATATAAATATTTTTCCTTACTGAATTACTGAAACCAACTATTTATTTATCAAGGTTTACCTCATAGAGTGCAGCAGAGTGGCCATACCGAGGTTGAGGCAAATTTCCAGATTCCGAGGTAACGGGCACATGGACTGAAATACCCGAGGTGAAATTGTACCTGTAGGAGACACCAGGCATAAGACAATAAGATAACACAGCATATGAACAATATTGCTTTAAGTTGAACGAAGTCAGCAACACGATTCTCATCCAAAACCATTCCATGAAACCAGTGATTAAATGATGGCCATGAGACAACTCCTTAGCTAGGGGTGAGTATTATTCAAATGTATACATGTGTAAAAATAGGATGTTAATTGTATCGAATAACTTGGTTAAAGTAACCACTTCCAACCCCCTTCCCTTCGTGGAGATTGAAACAAAGGTCTGCACTGTACTGAGAAAAGGTGAGCACCAACATGCTACCGGAACATGTACAACATTTTACATAAATATTGTAACGCTGTTACTGTAAAGTTGTGGAGCAATGGGAGTTCTGTGTGGACGGTGTGGAACCATTGTGGTAGTATAAATCCCCTTGGAATTATATAGGGGTAATCTCTCCTGGCATTAAGTAAACCAGTTGTAATTGTTGGCAGATTATGGCTTTTGGGGCTGCTTCCATGGATCGGCATGTGGTATCAGGCTTATCCTGTGATTGTGATGTAACACATGTGATATTTTCTAGGGATACTCATGTGATCACATTCATCTCTGTAAAGGAGTACAATTGCTTGGGGATGGTAGGAATGCACTGTAGTATTTGTGTATTATGTCTTAAGCTAAGTTGTAGGGTATAGTTCATCATTTGTATACATGTGGTATTTCCACGTAAGGGATTTATATAAAATGCATTACCTGGAAGGGACAGACCAGTCTACTCTGGTTGCCGTTGGACGAAACACTCTTGATGGTAGGCTTCAGGGCCACGTAGCCTCAAGTTTGTACCACATATTTAGTACCAGACACTTAACCTCACTGTAAGAAGTTTCTTTTCAATATATCGCTGTTAAAAATACCATCACCTCTCTGGATTTATTTTGTGTACATCTTCATTCTTTGGCCAATTACAATACAAAAATCTTAGGCCAAGAACCCTGAATCGGCTGGCCGGCGCTACTCACGGAGGAAAGCGTTACAATATTATAAATAAAGAAAAACTGTTGTAAAATTAGATCATATGTTCCTGGAATTGTTTGGTGTGAGGCATTACTTTGAAAACTAGTTACTTTGGCCTATAGCCATGATATAAATCTGAAACGAAGACTGTATTTACTTGAAAACAGGCATTGATGATTCTTTAATAAAGTCATATCCTCCTATCAGCCAGAGTTCATCAGCAATCATAACACTAGCAGCAGAGGCTCTACTGAACACAGTACTCTCCTCCCGAACTTCCCATAATCCCTCTGTCTCTTCAGTACCGCAATCTCTGCCTGTAAATCAAACATTACAAAACTTACATTATTTACATGACAAGAAGAAATCAAACGTAAAAAGAAACTTACTGTAGATAACAAGAAGAGATCAAATGTTTAAACACCTACATTAAATACTGAAAAGGGATCAAATGTTACAAACTAACATTAAATACAGAAATGGGATCAAATGTTACAAACTTGCTTACATGAAGAAGATGTATCAAACAATTCAAACCAACATTAACTAACATTACACATGAGCAGGAATCAAACAGTACAAACTAACATTACATAAAGACTTATCCATGCAGATAAAAAAATCAGCATTAAGAACGTATGATACAAATATTGTACTCCACACAAGGAAGGGATCAACATAATTACACTAACAAATGATAAACACTGATTGACGCAATATTACAAACCTAATTTACATACAAAGAAGATAAAGGATATTATTGTCCCCTTGCTTTCATACACTGAATGAGTTCAATCATACAAAGTCATCGACATGACAATTTTTGGTTTGGAATAAAAGCTTTGAAGAATGTGATGTAAATAAAAAAAAACTATGTCACATGGGAAAAAGTGACAAAAATTGGAAATTTACTAGCAATATGAAAAACAAAGAAATCAGATTCCCAATGAAATTCGAAAAAGTGGCATATCTGTAAAGTGGCTATTAAATATTCCTGGAGGACCTGTTTCTAGTACATACCACTCTAGTTAACCTCAGAAACCACACAATGATTAATTGCAACCTGTGTAAAGACTTATTATGCTGTTTACCAGTCTTCTCCGAAACATGAAATAAAGGACCTTGACCTTTTGTGGCACAAAGTCAATTCAAGTGGTTTCCTATTAATTCCCCCTCACTGAGTACCATATCGAAACCTTTTTCCTGTGGGTTACCAATAACACAATGGTGTAAATATTGATGAGCTTACCATAGAATCCTTGATTACAGATACACTGGCCAGCTACACAATTACCAGAGGTTCCACAGTCATTTGGACAGGTTGGAATGTTACAACCTTCACCTGTCCAACCTTCAAAGCATTGGCATTGGTAGGCCTCTGTGTTACATATTCCATTACCAGAACAGTTTCTGTCTCTACAGTCCCCAATGCTGGAAGAGGGGGAACAAGAAAAGAAAGAAATAGCAAACATTTTCAATAAATCCCATGTACACATTTTAGAAGAAACATGTCTTCTAGAGATCTCTGTGTTGTCATCATGCATAGCGATTCTTTCTTGGAGGACATACTAATATACAGGTATAATTACATTATTCATGTTCAGCAACTGCAAAGTATCGCCACAATTAACTCAGGGAACTCCACACATGCTTGGGATGGTGGGGGGGGGGTGGTTGGTTGGAGTTAGACCAATGGTCAATGGTAACACTTGATATTGTCAACTGTGGCACAGGGGCAGGAGTGGGGAAACAGAAGAAAGGTTAGTCATGTCACCAACAAATCATATCATCTGCAACAACCTTGTCAACATAAGGACGAAATCTACTGCATTTTTAAACATCTTTTCTATAAACAATTATAGCTTGACATTATTTGGATAATTTAGGTATTTATTAAATATTTTCTTCATGATAATGCTGGAAATGTTGCATTACATCTCACCAGATAGAGAGTTGTTATTTGCATAGTAACTCTCTGACCTCAAAATGTACTGTCACATTCACAGGATACACATAGATGGAACATGATACAATAACCAGCATGATGTCACTATACTGTTAAAGCTCCCACTAGTATTAT